>NW_026895604.1:0-168211 GCF_033153095.1 Gastrolobium bilobum | reverse complement strand
ATCATAGAAATTATTTGGACATTTTCTAGGGCATTTCACGTATGGATTTCCTGTATCATTCTTAGGATTGCATGTTGATATTAGTTTTATTTGTATTATTCTACTGATCTATTGCTTTTGACTGATATTTTGGGGATGAGACAACACACACACACAAGCACACACACACAAGGTGTTCGTGGAAATGCCTGACCCAAAAATTGGCCTGGCGCTAAAACGTTTGGTTTCAACGTTTTAGCGCCCGTCCAGTTTTTACACACGTTTAAGGCCTGGCCGCTAAAACGCTCAGTGTGACCGTTTTAGCGCCCAGGTCCTGTTTCATACAAAATTGAAGGTCTACATTATGGCATTGTGGGGTTGTAATTCATACATGTTTTGATCCAAATTCCCCACTACAAGAGTTCTAAATCTGGGAATTGTGGAATTGGATTCATGATATGTAATTGTTTGACATTTGGAATGATTTTCTCTTGTTGTGTAGGCACAATGTCTTCTCCTTCTCAACCAGCTCCCTCTACACAGGGGAAGAAGAGATATAAGAAGTGAGCCCGAGTGAATCAAGGAGGAGATACTGAGGCTGAGCCTACCCCACAGTTTGATGCTCACTTTTGGAAAAGTGAGGAACATGAGAAACGTTATACTGACAAGACTTCCAAGAGGCCATTTGTGAGAGAAAGAAAGTTTGTTCTAGAAAAGGATGAATATCCTCAGTTTCAGTCTCAGCTGAAGACCAGGGATTGGGCAACTTTTGGAAGAATATTGGGTGATAGCAGCCCTAACATAGCAAGGGAATTCTTTGCTAATGCGTTTAACGGAGATCAGGGAGGCCAGAGGACCTTCACTAGCTGGGTGAGGGGAAATAAAGTGAAGTACGATGCTCACACCATCCAAAAGCTGCTGAAGATAAGGTTTTGTGACTATATCAATAATGCCAGTTGTGAGTTCTGGAAGAACTGGCAGAATATTGAAATTCCACCAAGGAGGAGTGACCCAGACTTTGAAACCTGGACCAAGATGGGGGCAGCTGAGCCTATTTTGCAGACTATAGCCAAACCTGGTGAAATTTGGGAGTTAACCAAGGATAAGGTTGCTCCTAAGTTGATTTGGTTGAGGCATTTAAATGGAGAGGCTAGAGTCTGGTTTCACTTTGTAATCTCAAATGTCATGCCCTCTTCCAACCAAGCAGAGGTCATCCTGAAGAGAGGTGTCCTGATTCACACTATCATGACAAAGGCGAAGGTGGAACTTCCTATTCTTCTTCAGGACAGCATTTATGATATGGCTCACTCTGACAGTGACTCTGCTGCTTTGGGTCACTGTTCCTTGATTCAGTTGCTTTGTCAGAAAGCTGGCGTAGATGTTACTGATAATGGGGCACCAACTAAATTGCACCCTACAATTGATGCCGCAATGATAACAAAGCAATTGAAGATAGGAGGAGGGGAGGCCACAGGATTGACTCCTGGTAGGAAATCTACAACTCAGAGTGATGATGAATTAGAAGAGAGGCTACGGTCAGGGGAGCAATAGACAGTGAATACTGACTTCCGTATGAGACATTTGTGCAGGCGTCTCCGGTTTATGCAGTCCAGCCAGCACTCACTTCAGACATATATGGTGACGATGTTGAAATCTATATGTGAGGCTCAGGGCTTAGATGTTATTGATTACCAGCCTGTTGTAAACCCTCATTCTGATGAGGAGGAAGCCTTTGAGGCAATGGCCCGGACTCACTATGCTGATCATGTGGATGGAGCTGCGCCTGCTAATGGAGCTACATCTTCCCATGCTGCACGCACTTCAGAGAGACAGCCTGGTGTTGATGCTACTACCACAGAGACCACTGCTGCTGCTGCTGATACTGGTGCTATGGATGAGGACAGGGGTATTGATCCTGAGTACAACCCCTTGCCTACTGCTAATCCAGGCTCATATTTGGTGTTTAGTGATGATGAAGAGTCTACTGACTAGACTCCTCATTTTGTTTTTACACATTTTCTGTTTTTATGGTTTTATTTTGGATACTTTTAGTTACCTGTGGTATTATTTTTAATTTTGTACATTTGTTAGTACATTGAGATTCTCTGTTTGAATGATGCACTTTTGAAATAGTACTGATGCTAATTGTTGATATGTGAATATGTTTCATAATGTGTCAACTGCTTTTTAGATTTAAATTAGTTGCTGGCGACAACAACGTTTAAATCTGGGAACGGGGTGTGAATGAATGACATGATTATGGTGGTATCACACAGTTGATGATGACACACAGTTGATGAGCCACAAACAGGGAAACATCTATATCTTTTCTTTTAAATTCTTGTGAATGTAGTTTTAGGTAGTTTAGGTAGTGTTGTATATGTACAAAGGTTGGATTTAGAGTTGAGATCATGTGAATTTTATGAGGATAGGATGATCAAAGTTTTACATGATTGATCAAAAAAAAATTGATGCAATTTGAAATCTTTGCATGTGTGCTAAATGATATGTTTGCAATACTCATGCTATGTGAGGAGTAGAGAGATCAGTTTAATGTATATAGAGGAATTCAAGCATGCACTCTGAACTATGAGACATAGAGCCTATACAGAAAATTTTTGTTCAGCGAGCACTTCACTATATGAGTAACTCTAGAACTTGCCATGTTTCTAACTTGAAATAGTTCATGGTTTGTAAAGTAGAGTTCATTGAGGCATTTTTCTTTTGAACCAAATTTTCCTATTGCATGGAAGCCTTAAGCCAAACTTTTTGTGATAAAACTAAGAGCCCTGCACTTATTCCAGATCTTAAATTTTCAGATTATGTGTTCAGATAAGGGGTAAGGAGGAAAGCTCTCTTGGAGAAAGGTGTTTCTACAATGAACAAAAATATTAAGTGTTAAGTGTTGGAAATTTGGAGAAAAAGAAGAATGAAAAAGAAAAAAAGAAGTAAAGGCACAAAGTGCTTGGTTGGAAAAGGAAAAGAAAAAGGAAATGAGGAAAAAAGGAAATCAAAACAACACAAAGTGTTGAAAGTTGGAAGAAAAGGAGGAAGGAAGTTCAAGAAAAAGAAAAGTTGTAGAAAATTTGGAGAAAAGAGTAAATGAAAAGGAAGAAGAGAATGAGAAGGATTAAGGAGTACATAGATAAATTCAATAGTGATCCTCCTCTTATCTGAATCTGATTCATCTATCTAACCTTCTGCAACATCAAATCCTACCTTTAGCCAACTACGTGCCAAGCCATTTTTCCTTCTTCTATACAGAATCCTATTCCTAGTCAAGTCATACCACCAAAGCCTCTTTTGTTCTGCTTATGAATCACTGTCACTATGGAAAGTGAGAAGATGGGCAAGCTTATAGTAGTTTGAGTGCAGTGGAGATTGAGTGATGAGTACACCCTTAGACACTAGAGTGCAAGAGAGTTTATTCTCACAATTTTTGAGAAGTTCCAAGTAAGGGGGTGTTTTGTGTTGAAGTTCTCTGCATTTCATCTTACTGATCTGTTGAAAGTCATTGTGATGAGGTTAAGCAAGTCATAGTAAAAGATAGATTGCTGGGTTGTTAGATTGTATCTTGGAAAGTTGATCTGTCATATTTCAATCTAACCTCATAAATATCATGTGTAAAGAATCTCAAATCTTTCTCTGTCTTTAAAGTTATTGCTGAGGACAGCAATATTCAAATCTGGGAATTGTGATGAACCCTTAGTTCATCATGGTTTTTAGCAGGAATTAGGATCAAATTGTGTGATTAATTGATGAAAAACAAGGTTAATGTCCTAAGATGTCCTCAATTACAAGTTCAAGAGCTTTATTGGAAATTTGTATGATTCTTGTAGGAAAAGCAAGCTTGAAAGACAACTGGAGAATGAAGAAGATTCTGGAACTCAAGAGGAGAAAAATTGCCTAAGTGTTGAGCACTAAAACATTCACACTGAGCGTTTTAGCGCCCTGCTACAAGAAGAGGCCAAAACTTGCTGGTGATGAGCGCTAAAACGCCCACACAGAGCGTTTTAGCGCGCTGCTGCACTAAGAAGATGGAAAATTGCTGGTCTTGGGCGCTAAAATGGCCTGCAATAAGCGTTTTAGCGCCCTAAAGTGGAAAAAAGATTCTGGTCTTCACCGCTAAAACGTCCAAATCAAGAGTTTTAGCGTTGGAGTCAGTTAAAGTTAGTTGAGCATTCACCAAGTTTGGACGCTAAAACGGTCATTCCTTAACGTTTTAGCGTTGGAATCAGTTAAAAGCAGTTGAGCATACGTAAAGCATGGACGCTAAAACGGTCACTTATGGACGTTTTAGCGCCCACATCAGTTTTCTGTTTTTAATTGTAACACTATATAAGGCAAAGCCTTGACACTTAGAAGAGATATCTGGATCTGAGGGATCTGAACTTTCTCTCTCTCTTAAACCTTAGTCTGACTTCTCTTTAAATTCTTTTAGTTTAGTTTTTGTATTAGGATTTCCTTGTAATAGTTTGGAGATTGAAGACTTTCAACATAGAAATGAAGTTTGCTTCTTCTTCTCTTATCTATTCTTTAGTCATGTCTGAGTAGAGTCTTTGTAGTCTGAATGCAATGGAACTCCATGATAATATTATGTTGATTTGGTTAATATGATGAAGTATTTTTCATGTGTTGATTTGAGATTTTCTGAGTTAATTATTTCTATCAAGGAAGTAGTATAGAACAGGGATGTTTATATGACTTCTGTATTTGATAATCTCAACATCAGAATTGTAGTACTCAAGGGATTGATGCTAGAATTCTGATGTAATTTTAAAACTTTAGTATTTCATGCATGTATTAAGAAAGAGATCACCAAGGGATTGGGGTTTCTGATTAATGTATCTATCAGGGTAGTAAGGGATTACATCTTGATGATAAGTAAAAGGTTGATTAACATCACATGGAAAGGAATTCATCATATGATCAATTTTTACATGGGTTATCATGGAGGAAAATTGTTTTCTGACTACTTGTTGTTTTATTAATTCCTAATCCATATTTACTTTGTGTCAAATTACTTACAATCAATTTTCTGGTGACAAATTATTCATGATTTTTACAAACTCTTATTTGATTCAAATTAGTTTTCTATGGTATATTGGTGTTTGAACACAATTCCTCGTGGGAACGATCTTTACTCATCATTTTATTACTTGTACGACTAGTGCACTTGCTAAACGTCCAACAATCATGGATTTGAAATTTTGTGACCTAGAGCTATTTTGCATGAATTGATGTAGTTAGAGAGCTCAAATTAAAATTGTGTATTAGATAAAAGTGGCTTAGAATGATGTTTTAGAGTGATTGAAGTCATAAAATTTATTGATGAAATTGGACGATAACTTAGGAAAATTTATGTTGAAATGTCATGACTTTGCGAAATGATTATGTGGGATGATTGTGTAAATGAGTTGTGGAGTGTTTGTATGAATCAATTATAAGATTGTATGATGTCTGGAAGAGTGAAATTGAATTGAATATTCCTTGGTTAGTGAGCATGATGATTTCGGCCATGGTAGGGTATGTAGGTGTTGATGTTGTAAAAATTATATAATTAATGTTGTGTGGTTGTGTGTGGTATTTAAATGAGTGATAAGTTGGTTGGATGCATGAGAGTTAAGGTTGGAACCATTGGATAGACATAAGAGTTGAAATTGGCCTAGAAAGGAAAAATTGGAAAAATAGTGTTGTGATGGAGTTGGATGGAAAATGGGACTTGAAATGGTGTTGTGGTAACCTTAGAAGGCTAATGGAAAATTAAAATAAATTTAAGAAAATTAATTTGTAAATTTGGCCTAAAGAGGTCGAACCTATGTTGTGGGGAGGGTGAATTTTGGTGCTTTGTAATCTTGTTGATTGCACCTTGTATTGATGATCCTTGCGTGATCATTGTAGGTTGCCTCCCTCGGAAGTGAACGCGGAGCCTTGAGCTTGGTGGGTTGCCTTTGGTCCCTAACCAAAGGGATTTTGGTAAGTCGTCTTGAATCTATGCATGAATAATTGATAAGCTTGTATATATCTTGGTTGGTTGTAATTGAAATGGAAATGGCCTATGTGTAGGCATTTCTTGTGAACCAAGCTCGGTGATACTGTGAATTTGAGCTATCAAGTGAAGGAGATTATTCAGGTAATCCCTTGGTACTGGGGTTTAATCCCCGTGTGTGCTCCACCATGCCCGTTGAGAGTAGTGGTTGGAGGTGTATGTTGGTAATGTAGTATAATATGATCATGCATATTTATATGTATAGTGGTACATAGGATGTACCGTGTCTCTGGCCAATAGACAGTATGCCTTCGGGCGTTACGGACTTTCACTGGATAGGTCTCCATGAGGGAGTTCCAGTTGACCTGGGGTCATGGTGTGTCATCCGTAGAGGAGCACACTAGGAAGTCTCGGGTGTATATGGATGGAGGGTACCTTGGTTGATGTTCTGGGAACACTTCCTTGGATTGGAACCCGTATGCTATATGTCGAGGCCAATAGGCCGGGATGTCGCGTGGTTTTGGCATCGAAGTGAGCCATTGGGATGAGTAATCTCTTGCTTTATTGTATTTTTATTCCCTATGCTTCCCTACTTCACTAAATCTCTTGCTTTATCCCGATTTAGAATGTTGTATTATATTATTGATATGCATCGAAGTGATCCATTGGGAGGAGTAATCTCCAGAACCTCTGGGTTACTGAGATATATTCGTATATCTCACCCTGTTTTGGGGACGTTATTTCAGCTTGTGGCAGTGGAGTTGGAGCGGCGGGCAAGAGGCTCGTAGGATGAGCTGATGGACGTAGGGTGTGTTTTGTATTTTGTAGTCACGTGGCCTAGGCTAGACTTAGGACATGAACATTGTATTGAGCTAGGACTATTCACATTGTCATCTTTGTTCATGTCATTTTGGCTAAGTTTAGCTTATGTTTTACCATGCTTTCATTTGGAGATTATTGTATTATGTTCATTGGAGAAGAATGTATATTGTAATAGTTGTAAAGAAGCTTGTGATTTGTAATCTTGCGATTTTGTGTAATATTGAAGCATGTATATGATGAAAGGGCAACAGGCCTATTCTAGGATGTGATTTATGTTTTATGTCAAGAAGAATGCCTGCAAAGGAATTAATGTGATTGAAATGGTTTAAGATTTGATAATATAAATGTTGAATTGTAAAATAAGCTTTCGATATAAATTGTGAAGGGTTGTAAGAGCACCAAGGCATTGCTAGTCCTTGAGTGCCACCCATGTTTATTAGGTACCATTTGAGGTTAGATAACACACCTTTAAAAGTGGGATATGTTGGAAAAACAAAGGAGACTCTGGCAAAATTTCTAGAATTTGGCAGAATTTGGCTGAACTTTGGGAGAGCATATATCCCTCCACAAAGGTCCAATAGGGGTGTGCCATACACCATTGTAAAACTTGATATGTCAACTACCTTGTGTCAAAATGTTAGAACCAAATGAGCATCAAGCAGCCCTGTAGAAGCCAGAGAGCACATACTGCTCAAAACGCCCCTGCACATGGGGCTGCCACTGGCAGTTTTTGGAAAATTTATTCCCGCTTCGTTTCTTGGTCAAATTAGGTGCATGATATGTCAAATTTAATCTTGAGTTGTCTAGTTTACTGTATAAAAATTTGAGAGAAATTGGTAGAGTGGGTTTTCCAGAATCGTTGAAAGAATAAGGGCTGTTTGGAGCCCTGTTTGAGGTTGGCTGGCAGATTTGCTTGCCCAACTTCAAACGGTGATAACCGGAGCAAACAAGAACTTTATGAATCATGTGATAGCTTTTTAGAAAGATAATTAAGTGTAGATTAACATAATAAAATATGAATAGCGCGCGGCATGCGGATTTTCCACAGTAATTAAAATACCGAACTATGTTCGAATAGGTAAAAAACGTAAAAGTGAGATTTAAGCTAAGTGGATTTATGGGAACCCCTTAGTGACTTGAGAGGAGTGTTATATGATATCTAGGCATTTTATATTATTATTCCACAAAGATTTATCAGTTACGGTCACAACTTTTATGTATTACGTTTTATTATTATTTTAAATGCTCGCGTAATAAAAAAAAAAGTTTACTCGCATTTTTATAAATAAATTGTTGTGATTGTAATTAAGCTTAATATCATAATCAATGTTAACAATACCGATACGTAACGGGATGTTACATTGGACATCTCTGTCATTCAGACAGAACAGATAGGATTTATGGCTGGAAAAAAATTGTGTTTAGAGGTAGAGTTAACAGGTCAAAGAATATATTGTACATACCGATGTGAGAATAATAAGTCTCACACTCAATCTTAGCCGTTGATTTTCGTGCATCAGACAATTGTAATTTATTTGGTTGCACTTATTACTTAATTATTAATTTTTAATAAATTATCATCATTAGATGTACGAAAATCTACGATTAATATTTGGTGTAAGATTTATGATTCTTATACCGGTATAAGAATATCCTGCCTGATTATATTTGGGGTTATATATTTTTTGACTATTGTGTTAATGATAAACAAGATTCATATTAAATAATATTTATTTCTTCTCAATATATAGCGATATTTTGTTTTGATAATTTTGTATATAACGATTTTTGTTTTATAACAACCCTCATTGTCAAATAAATGACAGTGAATTAACCAAGTATTTAAGTGAAAATTTAAACACATATTCAAGGAAACGGTAAACGATAAATCATGTAATTGACATGATAAATGAGTTAAGAATACAGTTCATGCCAAACAAGTCTAATAGGACCCTAATATAAGTATAAGGTATATGTGGGGACATAGATGTAATTATGTGAAAAGTCAGGATTACTTTGGTAATTGACTAAGGTTAAGTCAAAGGTTGATTTTGATTATATAATTAAATTCTATAATTAATTTCATGGCTTCAAAGTGATCTTATTATGATCAAACAATGTCTAGATTAATTTCTAAAAATAGGTCAAAGTAAGAAGAATTAATAAACCAATGAAAGTTGGTTTAAGTCAAAGTTGAATGCAAAGTTATTAAGTTAGTAACATAACTTTGTGAATTATTTGCATGATTTTTTATGTATGATTGATTCTTTGTGACTTAGTATGTTTTATATTCTTCAAGGTCAAAGTTAAGTGTTGACTAACCAATAAGAATCAAGGTTGACTAGTCTTGAACAAATGGACCAATGGTTGGAAAGTTTGAAAGTCCTAAAGTGTTTAAGTTGTCAAGTAAGCAATCCTAGTCATCCACCAAGGTGCAACTTCATTTTGCCACCTAGAGGACTTCTAGAATGTTGTATAGAAAGACGACAATGCAAGTGTGTAAAGTTAAAAAAGTGAAAAGTTAAGTAATTTAGTGATATTTTACTAAGAGAATTCGGTCATCTTTCTTCCTTAGGAGCTCCACGCACACTTCTCCTCTTCTTCCTCCTTACATGGCCGAACTATACACCTAGAGAGAGAGAGAGAGAGAGTGGATGTTCTTCGATTTTAAGATACTTTTTGGAGAAAACCTATTACACAAAAGTGATAGCTTTTGATCTTGTGATCTTGAATCTCTTTTCTTTTCTTCTTGAAGAGCTTTGTAGTGAGAGAAACCTTCATCCAAAGACATCTGGTATTATTCATCTAGAGAGAGAAAGTTAGGATTTTGAGAAATTGATTGGTGGAAAAGAAAGCTTGGTGTTCAAGGAAGCTATTCAAGATATTAATTTTTAATTTCGATGGTTAGAAGTTGATTTTTCATGAGGTTAAAGTTTGATTAGGGTTTGTGAAGATCATGAATATTTGATTGTGTTTAATTAATTAAAGTGTGCCTAGTGTATGTCTAATTAAGATTTAAAGTGGTTTACATTGAAAAGAAATCAAGTTGATGACATAGAAATCATATAAGTGTAATTTGAAAAACATAGAGTGTAATGTCAAGTAATGATCATTTAATTGAACAATAGTGTTTAAAGAATTGTATAGTGTAAATGAATGTGGATTATAAGGTGATTAAGTTGGTTAATCATGTAGATTAAGGACATGAACAATTCAGCCAACATAGGTTTAAATGGTTCAAATTGTGTAAGTTGATAATTAAATGTTGTGTAATGTTCAATTGGTAAAGGGAATAAAGATTGAATATAGTTTAATGGGATTTGATGTGAGGAAAAGTAAATGGATTCATATAGGTATTAATGTGACCATGTAAAGAAAAAAGGTAAAAGTGAATGGAAGTTGAATCCAAATTATGTAAAGTTTGTAAACATGATAATTTGTAAAGAAAATTACACTAATAAAGTGTACATAAATTGTGTTTGAAAGAATATAAGTTGAAGTGTTATGTATGGTTTGTGTGTGATGTGAAATTCACCTAATATCAAGTAGTTATGAATTAAGTTGAATGATACATCAATTGGATAAATTGGTTGAAAGAAAAGAATGCATAAAAAGTATGATTTTTGTTAAATAGGTTGTGTGATGTTTGTGAAGTGAAAATAAGTAAGTTTCAAGTAGTATTAAGGTATACTAAGCCTTAATTAAGTATTAAATACTTACTTGGGTTAGTGATTTAACTAACTAGAAATGTGGGTCTAATGTTAAGGGGTGAAAGTATACTGAGACTTATGTGGTATGACATGAACTGCTAATTGGAAGTTAATGAAAAGAGTGATTAAAAGAATTACCAAGTGGTAATTAAGTTAATATGTAAATGGTATTTGGTTGTGTGTAGAGTGTTATGTGTTTTGATTTGATGATTGAATGTATTTTTATTAATAATATCAGTGCATAAAAGGAAGACAGTATGTGGATGTAAAAAGTGTAGGTCACGTGGCCAACAAGTTATAAATAGGAACGTTGATCAGGTAAATTCTCGGTTTAGGAGCTTTCTCCGTCTTAATGTTCTGTCGTAATCAAATAGATGATTATGGTTTCTGTTTGAAATATCTATGAGAAGTGTTAATCCTAGCATAGATTGCATTCATATAGGCTCGATAATTATATATGATTGGTATGAATTAATTAATATGATCTTATGTGAATTAATTTAAAATGTTGTAAATTATTATATTAATGCTTGATGTATGAATTTGTGTGTAACTGTATGATTTGTTATGATTAACATGTTAGAGGATTGATGCATTGATAACATGTGAATTATGTATGTTTGTTGTGTATAACATGTCAATATGTATGCTCTGTTGTTCACACTTAATGTATGATGTTGAACCTGAATTTGTAAATAATATGTGATAGTTGTTTATTATAATTGATTGATATGTTGTTTGGTATGCTGTAATTATTTTAATATGCTTTGTTGATATGTTGTTTGATTTTGTTAATGTTCAAAATTCTGTATTCTGATATGATTATGATTATGTTTGTGTTTGGAATTCTGTGTTATGGGTACTTAATATATTGTTATGATTTGGTTGTTAGCAGAAAGACTGTTGTGTTGTGATTAATCTGATAACAGATTAAAGCATAGTGTAAAAGTATAATACACTATTATAAAAAGTGTGATTTTGGATAAGAGTGTTGTGAAATATATATATATAAGAATTTCAGTACAGGGCCAATTAATAATTTGGTCGTACAAGTTGAGAATGTCTGTAAAAAGGATAGCTCTAATGGAATTATTGAGAATAAATATATTTGAGAAAGTATCTGATTTTCAGTTGATTCTGATTACTCTGTAAAACAGAGATATATAATATTTTGATGTGTTGTGATGATTGTGATGTTGTGTTCGAATGATTTTGGTTAACTTGATTAGTGTAAAGTACTAATCTTTTATCGTAAGGATTTTGTGTTGGGAATAATTCTGATAAGAGTTTCTGATTTTGAAGCATATTCTAGTTGATTATAGCTGCTAGAATAAAATTGTGAAATATCTGTTAAGAAGAAAAATAATGAAATTATCATTTGTAAAGGTTATGTATGCTATTAAAAGATAAAAATGATGTGAAAATACTTCATTGTATTATTTGAGAATATATGGTGTTTGTCTGTGTTTGGGAATTTAATATGTAATGCACGAAGTGAACTCGCGGGTGGAGACTTCTCCATAAACCCTGAGCTTATTGAGTTTATCTCACCCCGCATTATAGGGATATATTTCAGGTACTTCAAGAATGGAAGATAAGGATAAGGGTAAGAGACCAATGGAAGAAGACTAGAGTTATGTTTGGAGCTACTAGTTGGACGGATGCATGCTTTGTGAACATTTTGTATATATATGTTTTGATGTGATAACTAGTAGAAACAATATTTTGAAAGGCCTACGTTGCCTATATAAATGTTTTGTAAAGAATAAGGTATATTTGTAAATATTGTGTTGTAGTTTATAAAAGTGGCACAGAGCCATCTTTTTATTATAGTTCGATTGGAATGAATATTGTGTCAATCAGGTGTTGTTAACTAAGTGGAATTGTGAAATTCCTAGTTGTTGAAAAAATAGTGGAGATGCTGCCAAAATTTATAAGAAAATGTAAGTGTTGTGTGTAAGACTTTGGTCAATCATATCTTACTCAATTCTTGGTCAATTAGAATGTGTGCGCAATCGTTTTAAAGCTTAGGATGTAAGCTCTAATGTCCTAAAATATGGGACAGTAATGAGATAAAAACATAGTGCAGTTTTGCTGTTTTGTTCGCTTCCCAGTTGCGGTGAAATTGACGGCAAGAGTTGATTAACTTAGAAAATTCATAACTCCTTCGTTTCTTATCAAAACAAGATTTATAATATATCAAATTGAAGGTATAGGTGTCAACTATAACATATCCAAAATTGAGAGAAAACAGATGAGGGGCTTTACTACAGTATGCAATGTTGTAGAGCAGTGCAGGTTCGCTATTGACATATGTTGACAATTTTGAGCAGTAAACTTACGGTAAACATATCTGGAGTTATAAAAGTCCAAACTAAGATTATGATACCTTGTTGGAAAGATTATAATGTCTAGTTTAACATACTAGAAGATGGAAATTTAATTATACCCAGGTCAAGTGCAGTTTTCGTAAAACCGAACCTATATAAGGTTGTTTCAATGCATAATAGCGTGTTGTTGTTTCGTTGGTTATGGGAACCACTTAACAATCTTTGTATATGCTTTGAGTGATATTTAAGCAATAGAATTTATATTCTGCAAATGTGGGTTATGATCATGATATGGGAATTGTTTTCAATTACCGTATTTTGATTCAATTACCGTAATTATAACTATGCTTATATAATATCATATGTTTGGTTAATACGTCGGTTCGGAACGAGGTGTTACAGTTTTTTTTTCCTCTTTTTTGAGTCTAATTTTCACCTCAACATCCACTTGATCTACATAAAATACTTACCCTCCATGAAAGGAAAATAATGATAACTTCTAACAAAGATATAAAAAAAAGGCCGTGTGAGAAGGGGAAAAAATCTGAATGAATTGTCCGTAAAATCTTTAAAAGTTGGGACCAAAGCCTTAAAATGCTATAGTTAAATGGATAAAAATATATTTAAGGCTTTTATAATTAATAAAGGCCTAATTAAAAAATTAGCTAAATTGTAGGGATCTATTTAAAAATTTAATAGATATAAAAGAAATTTAAATATTTATAAACTATAAACACTTATTTTAAAATTCAAATATAATTATAACAAGTTGTAGAATAATTTCACCTAATGTTTGACAAATGAACAGTACAGTGAACCAATATTGACATCTTGTGCTTCATACGTTTGTCAAGAAATATCTTCTGTGAAGCCTTTGATCACACACTTTATATCTTCCAACCGTGTACTCCTTACGTGGGCCTAATAATTTGTGACCTTGTACGAGAAATATAATTTTTGTATGCCAGTTATACTAGACCATATATTTTGCTTGACTTTGAATCTGCTATCATTATTATAATGATATATTCATAATATAAAATAGTAAAAAGTCAAAAAGTAAGTTACTTTATTTTGGCATTCAACTTCTTATGATTTTAATCGAAGTAATTATTTAATATGTAATAAATAATTTATTATTTTAAATAATATTTTTTATTAATATAATTATTAGAATTGAAACCACAATATTTGTCAACATCGCTTGAGGATTATTCTTCAAAATAGGTGTCAGAGTTAATAATTTCCATTTTAAGTTCAGAAAGAAAATTTGAAAGAGCGAGGTTTAAATAATATTTTAGTCCATATAGTTTCCGTCTATTTAGATTTTGGTCTTTATATTTTTTTTATATTAGTTCTTACATTTTCGTTTATTTGGATTTCAGTTCATACCGTTCAAATATCGATCTCTATATTTTCTATTCATTTAATTACAATCTCTATAGTTTCTGAATTTCTAATTATTATAAGAATTGGTTTTTATTTTTTATTTATATTATTGGGTAGTTATAATTTTTACTTATTAAATTTTTAGTGTTTTGACGGACTAAGACTCAAATAAGTAAAAATATAAAGATAAAAATAAAAAATAAACGAAAAACTAAATTAATAAAAAATATAAGAAATAAAACCTTATTTAAACCAAAGGACAAGTGTTTTCAAAGCTATCCTCGTCCTCGCAAGTTGTTTGAACTAATATTGTTTTTGCTGTGAGAAATTATTAGGTGTCAATACATCAAGTTTCTCGTACATTATACTAACTCTCATTAAATTACATTTGAGGCCTGAGCAGAGGTAAGGTTGTTTGCGATTGAATGGATATGGATTTGTGTATGTGAAACAACGTTTTTGCAAAATATAAGAGTATAAAATAGGTGTACATATTCTTGAAGACCTATTGTAAGACAAATTTAATAATATAAAATAACATTCACCAAAAAATAATATACTATAAATAAAAAGTTTTTTTTATCTTTTTCATTATAATAATTCACAGTTATATATGTTTTCAAACTTGTTATATTATATCCTCTTTCATGACTATAGGTCTTCAAGTAATGATGAAAAATCTTTTAACTTTTTGGAAATGGGACAACCATAGTCAATGCATCAAAGCTTTTCTCCCATTTGCTGCTGTGAAACTTAGTGCTTCATTGATGATTTTTATTTTTATAAATTTTCTGATAGATGTAACTTTCTCCATTATGCTTTCAAGGTTTGGCCGACTACATTATCCATCTATATATATATATATATACTCTATAATCTACTGATGTAAGCTCTCTTTTTTTCACCTTTTTCTCTATGAAATTAATACTCAAAGAAGCACCATATATAGATGACTATGAATGTACCTAATTTTGCTACCATAACCTCTTCAAAGGTTTGGCCGACTGTCACAATCTGCATAGTACTAGTGATACCAATAACCATTGAATCTAGCTCAAACACACTTAATGGGCATGAAATTCAATTCATTAGTAAATATTTTATTAGGCCTATGATTACCCTTTAAGAGCATCCACACACTCCCTCTCCCGACAGCATCAACTTGCATAACAACACTACCATAGAGTGATAAAGTGGTAGCAAGTCAGCACCTGAAGCAAAATCTGAAGAGGGTCCATTTTTCAGATTATGGGGTGTCCAAGTTCACTGATGCAACAGTTTTATTTGATAGTGAAAATAACAAGCCACGGTCTTTGACATAAATGGAATCTCAGAGGGACTTTCTAGGCCTTGTGCATAATTGAAATGTGTGTCTTAGATTCAATGACTTAGTGGAAAATTTGGGTTGGACAGAGACATTGTGCCCTTTGTAGCCTTTTTGAATATCAGAAATTAGAATTGCTAGGTAATCGAGTTGAGAAGGACTTGTATGGGTACCCCTTCTATGGTTTTGAAGGTGAGGGGCCGGAGACACAGATTTGCAACTGTTTATATGGTTGTTATAGTGTTTTCTTATCTGATTATTGTCAGAGTTTGAGAAAAGAGTGCTCTTTATCTGGTGGTACAAGCAACAGGAACATGATACAGTTCATGTCATACTCGAATGTTTAAGGAGGATTTCCACCCCTTTTTCCTTTCTCTTTACGAGGATGTGATATATTAATATCGGTGAGTATGGCTCATACTTCGCATTTAGATAATGACTATTGTAAACCGAATGACTTGTAACGAGTGGAGGTAAGGTGAATATAGTATAGACAAGTTGGACGTAACCTACATTAGGTGAACCAGGATAAATCGTTGTGTCAAATCTTTCTTCCCTTTCTGTTTACTTTTTTTGATTTATGTGTCGATTTCCAAGAAATATAAGAGGAATATTAATAATATAACTCGAAGGTAGCACGTTTTTTCCATTCAATCTGTCAAATTAAAAATGAAGATTAATAATAGAGAAATTCTTTAGATGTTCTTGGACTAAAAGAAATCTCTTACTCTGCATTATTGAGTGTGCATTATTTAAGCTTTGTGTGTCATCATTATCTCTTAATTAGATTTTTAATGTTACAACTGATATAACATGTTTCATGGTACGGAACAAAAAATTTCTCTTATTAAGAGACAGTAGCTAACAATCTCTTTTTTTTTTTTTTTTTTTGGTATCCTAACAATCTCTTTAATAGTATAGTAGTTATACGAGATATAAACAAATAATTTCTCCCTTTTTTTATTAAATTGAAAACTCCTTTCATCTCTATATAATTTAGTCAACCATAGCCAAGACAACCAGTAGTAATAAAAGAAGAGTGATGTAGATTACTTCTTGTTCATGAATCTCCCAATGTCAGATTTCTTTGAGTGGGGATGGAATGATGAAAGAGAATGGGCTACCTCTACTTTTGCAAACTTCCAACGGATCCCAAAAAAGTTAATTCAATTTTATCTAAAACTTAAATATGAAAATGTTAACATGCCATTTGTTAATTTATGGTATTTTTTGAATGTATATATAGTTTTTTAATTTCAAAGTCCCGTATTATAGGATTCACTAATTCAAGCAATTTGTTGCTTGGCAGTTTAATTAATATTTGTTTAAATATTTTTATATTTTTTATTAAGTAAGGGATAATATATCTTTAGTGAAATTTATTGTTTGGCGTCATATACTCATATTACACATCATATTTTGTTAGCAAAAGTTGCCTTACTTAATCCACCTACCACTTATAATAATTGTACGTAGAATATATGTTCTAATTCAAAAAAAATTAGACTAAACATGAATAAAAGTATGATTATTATAAGAGTTTTATTAGTGTTATGTAACATGATATAAGTGTTGTTTCCAACTCTCATATCAAAAGGGAGAGAGAAAGTGAAATGATGAAGAGAAAGAAAAATATGTGGATCTCACCTCTTTAATGTGTGCGTAGGAAAGTGAAGTTATATTATGTTAAATGATAAACATAAAACCCTTATTATAAAGTGCGATTATATATCTTTTTTCGATTAAAAAATCTGTAACAGAATTTTTCACGTAGTACCTGTAATCATGAAATAAATAAAATTCGTTCTCATTGTTATTTTTTGAGTTATAAATAATTAAATAAAAAAGGAGAAAAGGATGATGATGTATCAAATCAAACATAAAATAAAAATAAATTTATTTATTTATAATTCGTGTAAATTAACTTAGTTTATATCATAATACTGATATACTAACGATGTTGTGTTTGGACGGGAAATCGATTTTAGAATTTTGACCAAGAAATTTGGATTGCAAGTTTTTTTGATTTACGAAATTTTTTGTATGGATAATTGTTTGTGAAATGGGATTTCAATCCAAGATTTTGCAAACTATAATGAACACCATATAATTTATTAGAAAAAATATAGTGAAATTTATACATAAAATAAATTTTTTTTAAACAAAAAGTGTCAGATGAAACTTGACAATTTTTCTCTATTACAACAAATACAAATACTAAGTAGTAGCTCACTTAATAAATAAGTGTGAGTTAACCGATTGAGAAGTCTGTCAATGTGAGATGTTCCAACTTACATAAATACACTAAATAATTGCATTATAATTTTGATAAAATGTGAAAAGCTCGTGATCACACAAAAAGAGTCCATTTGAATGGGCTTTTTTTCTCTAAAAATTATTTTTTTTTAGAAAAAAAAAAACACTTCTCACCATAAGTTCATTTGGATATCTGCTTTTATAAAAACATAAATCACAAAAAAAAACCAAAAAACTCCTTTTTTTTTTGGAAGCTAAAAAAAACAAAAGTCAAAAATCAAATATTTTTTTTCAAAAGTGAAATTTTTTTTAAAATCTAAATAGCTTTAACTTTTATAAAAAAAAACACTTCTAAAATAAATAAGACATAAAAATTACTTTTTTAAAAGGTCATACAAACGGGCTCTAAGTGTGTTTGCCTCAATAAAGTATGTGCACGATATGAGATTTGAAAGCCATGAAATGGAGAGGTCCATGGCTCTACAAACAATAAAGGGGGATAGAAGATACCATTAACTCATCTAGTAAAAAATTTCATAATTAATTGTAAGAATCATGCGACAAGTCATAAATGAAAGATGGAATACTTAGTTCTAAAGCACGCCGAATATAAACCACTAGGTTTTGTCTAATGGTGAAGGGTTTGGATACGTTGCATTAGATTGTGTGTTCAATTCCTACTTGTACGAAAGAAAAAAAAACATGTTGAATATCCCTAACCTTCAACTAATTCAAATCACATTAAAATAATCATATATTTTCCGACCTGTTGAAAAATTGAATGATATTTTTCGGGTCAAGAATCAAACCGTATTTTCAAAATCGATTTAGTTTTTGAACCAAACCATTCTAGCAATTCAGTTTGGTTTGAATTAAAAGTCAAACTCAGCTGAACTATATCCACTTTTAGAGTATGAAAAAATCAAATGAATCGAACAAACCAAACTGCACCACATATTTTTGGATCCTATTTTTAAAACCGGATCATTTTCTCCAAATCAATTTAATAATCAAACCACTTTTTAAAATTGGTTCACAATATTGTTATTTTTCTTCATTTTTATTTTGTGTCTTCTTTTAAGTAATTGAGGGTATCAACTGCACTAGCAATCAAACATCCACTTCAAAAGAAAAAATTATTTACACTCTATAAACACAAGGATATGAGCATAGAACATGAAAAGATATTTAAGGAGAAAGGATCAGGAAACAGAAGCAACACCAATAATAGCATCCCAAAATATTTACATTATCGCAACCAAATTACGACCTGACATGACGCCAAAAAATTGAAAATTAAAAATAATGAATTTGCTACCAAAGTTTATTTGGAAAAACTCTTTTTGTTCAAGAAAATTGGTCTATAAAAACAGAAACGGATTCGAGAGTTGATTACGAGTAGGAAAGGTGTTAACACCCTGCATCATCTGTTTAAAAATAGTTAACTTAAATTAATTGTGCAAATTAATTAATAAGATTTTCAAAATATTTGTTTCACCACAAAGAATTATTATTTACAAAAAAAAAAAAACTAAATTGTGAAACATTTTTTTGTGCTTGACAGTGTTGCAACTGGATCGCGACGTGATGGCGAAAAAAATTGATTGTTAAAATTAATAAAATCGCCATCAAGGTTTATTTGGAAAAAAATTGGAGAAACCCTTCTTATTTGAGAAAACTAGTTTTTGAAAACAGAAATTGATTCGAGAGTCGATTATGAGGAGAGAAGGTGTTAACACGCTACACCGTTCGATTTTTTTAAAAAAAAAAACGTTTACCTTAAATTAATTGTACAAATCATTGATAAGATTTAATTATTTATTTCACCCCAAAGAAAAGAATTAAACAAAATTGATTAAAGAAAACTAATTTTAAAAATATATTTTTGGACTTAACGGGAAGGGTCCCGCTCTGACATATCTCTCGATGCAATAGGGAACTTAAAACTACATCGTTTTGTAGAAAATATTAAATTGTTTTTTTTTAAGTTGAGTCCACATGGAATGTCTCTACAATTTGATATAACTCCCTCCTATAATATGATATTTATAAATCCCGTATTTTATTTATCAAATAGACCAATTTAATAAAAAATAAAAATATTTACCAATCGTTATTGGTTCAAGTGTAAGAGGCTTGCTCCCTTAATTAAAAATCTTGAGCTCCTTTCTAGGAATAAAAAAAAAAAGGAGAGTAATCAGTGAACTGACCGCGCGCAAATCGAATTAGGTAGAATAATCAATCAACTGATGGAAAAAAAAACAGTTGGGAGATGCATTTGACCCAAAAAAAAGTAAGGGAAATATTACTATAATGTTATATGAGAGAATTTTTTTTTTTATACACTCATATTTTAGAGGAGAGAAAAAAATAGAAAGTGGATCTAACTCTTAATTTGTGAGTGCATGAAAGAAAAATTCTCTCATGTAACATGAGAGTAATATCTCTCAAAAAGTAAATATTATAAAACAATTTCCATGCAAGTTAACATCTAGTAAATACCAAGCACGTCACCTTATTTGAGTAACATAGTAAAATTAAACTGTGGGTGTGTAAAAAATTTGATACGATCGACTGTAATCAAATGATAACAATTTGAAAAAAAAAATTCAAATGCATTGAATCACTTATATTTTTATACTTTTTTTATCATTTATTTCCAAAAAACAAATTCATCCAAGTCTATCCTTAATAGTATTAGAAACCTAGTCAACATATTTATTTTACCCTTCTTACAAGTCCATCCTTAACTGTGTAAATTAATCAATACTTCTCCATTCAGATTTCACAATAGCAATTTGATAAATCCTGCATAAATTAACAGGCACTAGGAATCAGCTTCAGAAAAAACTAATGGAAGGAGTTGACAAATGACAAGCGTGAGAAGATTTTTGCTGGAACATTTTGAAAATATCACCAAATCCAGTACTAGACGGTATTCCTCACCTAATATCAGAGCCAGCAAATGCAAGGTAGGATCCACTATGGTCGAACTCCAATGTAAGAGAATTTGAAGAAGACCTTTAGAAATAGCTATAACTTGTTGTTTACAGCACCAATAAAGTTCTCTATGAAATAGTTTTGTTGTGGTGTCCGAAGAATGCGAAGAATTTTTTAATTTTCTTAGAAATTATCTTCTGAAAATAATCGATTTTAACCCTTACTACTTCAGTCTTTCCTACTTAAGTTATAAATCTGACAATTAATGATTTAAATTTTGTAGATTTTGGACTCTTCAGGTTCTTCTGAAGGCTATATGTCTGCAGCTTTTCATACATATGCTCTTGTCAAAATTTGGGATGTAAAAAGTCAAGTATAATCACAGTTGTCAAAAACTAGTATACAAACAGTGGAAATGCAATGTAAAAAATGTTAAAACGAAGTAAAACTACTTCTTAGTAAAAACGGATAAAAATGTAATGTAAAAATGTAAAAACAGTATAAATGTAAGTTTTTTTATGTTTTTACTTAAACCAAAAAAAATTTAAAAAATAAATAAACCCTATTTTTCTGATAAAAAATAAATTGAAATTGGATATCATAATTGAAATAAATCATAACGACTCACCCTAAAAAGTTTGTAGACTGCCACACATTTCATTTTAAATTTTCGTCATAAAAAGTAGGATATTTGAAAGGATTGATGCAAGTTTTATAGTCCTTTAATAATACATATCTCGATAAGGATAAGGACAATGGCTTTTTTTAGCTTGAATGAAGTACAATTTTGCAAATTCCTAAAAAGCCTATGAAAATCTCACCAGTTCTTGCAGGGGATAAATTCTTACAAAGATTTATTCTAGACAAATATAAAAATTATAATTTATACATTATTGTTTTATATTAAAAATATCTATAAATGTCAGTGTCAAATGAAATGACTACATTACTTTTAAAATAATGATGAGAGTAAGCACGTGTTTTTTAAGCTATCTCCAGTCACAGGTGTTGGACGGGCATTGAGCGTGAGGAAGTTTAGCCCTAGGTTTATTGGGCCCTATCAGATTATCTGAAGGGTAGGACCAATGGCCTACTAGCTTGCTTTACCTCCCCAATTATTTGATCTACACGGTGTTTTTCACGTATCTCACTTAAGGAGGTATATACTTGATATATCTCATGTGATGGAGCCAGACATAATGCAAATCAGAGAGAATCTGACTAGTCCTACACAACCAGCACAAGTCCTAGATAGGATGGAGAAAAAGATCAAGAGTAAAACGATTCCCCTAGTCAAGGTACAATGGGAATGTAGGTCAACTGAAGAAGCGACTTCAGAGCAAGAGAATGAGCTTATGCAACAATACCTCAAGTTGGTGAACAGGTGATTATTTAAATTTTGAGGTGAATTTTTTAAAAGGTTGAGTGAATATAACAACCCAGATAATTAAATTACTTTAAGTGCAATTAAATGTGTAATTAGGGGGGTTAAAATAATGATTTTTAGAGAAAACGGCAAATTGGCCTCAGGCAAGGTTGTCAAACTCGCGATTTTACGTAAAATCGTGAGGGGATACTAAAATCGTAAATCGTAAAATCGCCACGAATCGTAAGTTTTTACTTTTAAAAATATATAATAAATATAATAATATCCAACTAACATTATAAATAAAAAGACACAAACTCATAACAAAAAATCTAGAGACTAAGTGCTTAGAGTACAAAGTTCATCAAATTCTCAAAGTTAGGGTTTATTTTTGATAGAAAATAGCTATTGAGTAAACTGGGTTGGGCCAAATCGATTTTTTGTCCAAATTTTTTTTTTTTGCCATCACTGCCCATGAATCGCTAATTCGTCCCAAATCGTACGAGTTTGCGATTTTGCACAGTAAAATCGCGATTTTAACGAGTTTACTCAGAATTTCGATTTTACTACCGATTTAACTCGCCAAACAAAGTAAACTCGTAAAATCGTACGATTTTACGAGTTAACTCGTGATTTTGATAACCATGCCAGGTGCCCACTCGCTAACTTGCTTGCTTCAGCGAACAGTCTAGCAAGCAAGCTTTTTGCTCGCTGACTCAAGCGAGCAATTCAGCGAGCAAGCCTTCTGCTCGCTGACTCAAGCGAGCAATTAAGTAAGCAG
This sequence comes from Gastrolobium bilobum, assembly GCF_033153095.1. NCBI lineage: Eukaryota > Viridiplantae > Streptophyta > Magnoliopsida > Fabales > Fabaceae > Gastrolobium > Gastrolobium bilobum. The sequence continues at coordinate 145,325 of NW_026895604.1, read as the reverse complement.
ACCTGTAAGGGAATAAAATATCATAAAACTCTCTCTCTTTCTCCTCATTTATTCCAAACCCTAACTTGTGAAAGAACCTCTTTGGCCGAAAATACCTCAAACCCACCTCCATTAATGCATCACCATCCCTCCTAGAAGCTTGGTTAAGCCAAGTCATTAACCATCCAATTCACCTCCTTCATGGTTGTTAAATCCCACCCATCCAAAACTTAGGAATCAAGGAGGAAAATCCAACCACTTTTTTTGTTTATCCTCAAGGAGGACATTTTGATTCTCTTAAAAGCTTAGGAACCCTCCATTGTCATGAATATTGGTGATTGAAAGGTAACAGGCATTGATTTTACTAATTGTGTTGGATTTCTTGACTTTGGGACTAGGGTTTTCTTAGTGGTTTTGGGTATTCCAAAAATAGCACATAGCTTTGTTGTTTGATGCTTGAGTATATATTGTTGTTTATAGGATTGTTGGTGGTGGTGATGATCTTGGAATGGAACCCTCTTTGAGCTAGGTTCTTGTGATTTTAAGCAAGTAGGTAAGCTTTAAATACATGTCCTTGATGATTTATGAGTTTTGGGTGGTGACAATTGTGTATATGTTGATGTTAATTGTAGCCACACACTTTGAATAGTGCTATTGGTGATTTTGGTGTTGTAGAGTACTAGAACTGTTTTAAAAACCAAGAAAAGCAAGAGGATATCACTGTGAAAGGTAAACTCTTGGACTTTGGGGGTTTTCCCCTTGGATGTTCCACCATACTCCATGTGGTTTGTATGACATGAGGTACATTGGTGTTGAAATTGGGTGTTGCTTAATGTTGAGAATATAAATATGCTATGTATGAAACTGCATGATTGGATAGATTCTTTGGCCAGTGGGATAGGTATAGACTTCCCTTGGAGCCAGAGTTGCGTGGAACAAACTCCTTGTGGTTGACACCTGAGATGAAACTTAGAGGGTTTTCTCTTAGAAGTGCCATATGAGTTGCATTCTTGTATGTTGGTGAGAGGCCAACGAAATGGCTCATGTTTTGTGTGTGGATATAGACTGATTATTATTATGAGCTTTTGTTGCAAAATGTCATTTTGATACCTATATATCATGGAAGTGAGCTCAGGGTTGAAAGAGTCTCCAATGACCCAGAGCTCAGGGTCATTGGAGACTCCTCCAACCCTGAGCTCACTGAGATTATATATTACCCCGTGAGGGGATTATTTTTCAAGTAACCCAAGTGACACAGATGATATTTCTCGTGGCAAGAGGCCCGAGTAGGGAACGATGACATTGATGTTTTGGTTTTTGCACCCTTTGACATAATAACATGCTAGGTTAATGTTTTTAGTTGTAAATTGCACCATTGTACCATGCAGAATTCCATATTTTGATCATGTATGTACTTACGTCAAAGTGCGAAAACTGTGGAGTTTGTACATGTTATGAGGACATTGTGCCATGATGTTTATTTTGTTTAAGACTTGATTTACATTTGTTAGAGTAAAATGTATAGGGCTTATGAATTTCCAATGTCCAAATGTGGTATGTAATTTGAACATTTGTGTAATTAAGGATCAATGATGCATTTGAGGAATGGATGTGGTATGTTGAAGAATATATAAATGTTAATGATGAAAGAAAGGAGAGTACTAGTTTGTAATCTATTGAAATGGTGTATGTGATCGTATGTCTATCATGGATTTAAAATGCTGGTCAATTAGGTACATTTTAGAATAAATAAGTGGGATAAGGTATCCCTAAATTGGTGGTGTAAAATAAAGGAGTTATTTTTGCAAAATAGGGTATAATTGCTGACTTGCTCGCTCAAGCAAGCAGCTTAACAAGCAGTGTATATCTAAGAAACGTTGATTTACCTAGAATTAATAAATAAAGAACTTATAATATGTTAAATTAGTAATGTATGAGCACTAAATATGTGGATGTAAGAGAAGTGGCTACAAAATTAGTTGTGTAAAGGGAAAAAAAAGTTTATATGTATTTTCGTATTTGTTTATTTCCGCGTTATTTACTTTGATTGTAATACGCTTAATATGATAAACAATGTTAACAAAATGATGGTGTTATGGATAGACTGCAGCTAATGATGGTGTAAAGCTTTGGGATTTACATAAATTGAAAAACTTCCGAAACTTTGCTCCAAATGACTCAGAAACTCCAACAAACTGCGGTATTCATTTTTACATTTTGTTTATGGGCCTATCACATACAGGGTAAGAAGTTATCGCTACTTCTAAAGGTCATCATCAAATTCTGATGACACCCTTTGCATTTATGACGTGTCAAGTTTATTGCTTCGTGTCAGTTGAAAGAGTTAGTTAGTTTGTTACGTGTCCTTTAGTTTGATATTAGCCCTTAGTGAAATTCTCTTTTGTATCAGTCTGCTCAGAGTTGTCAACTGCACTAACTCCTTCACTTACAGCTGAATTGGCCTTGTGTCCCGAGATTCTTTGTTTATACCCAGGAGGATACCCATGCTTCTCAAAGCATGTATCCACTGTATGGCTGGTCTTTCCACAATAGGTGCAGAGCCTAGATCCTCTTCCACGTCCACCAGTGTATCCTCTTCCCCTTCCACGAGTTTGCATACGTCCTCTTCCTTGGACCTGCTCAACAGAATTAAAGAAAATTCTTGAAGAGTCATGACTTGAAATATTACCTTCAATCTGCAACTGGCTTTCTTGTTGTGCGACAAGGGAAAATACTCAGTTGACAGAGGGAAGTGGATCCATTAACATGATTTGGGACCTCACATGAGAAAACTGATCACTGAGTCCCTTTAGGAATCGGATTGAGTAATCTCTTTCCTTGATGTTCTTAACATCCTTTGCAATTGTGCAACATGGATGAATACACTTGCAAGTAGGAGTCGGTTGCAATGCTTCCAATTCATCCCAGAGAATTTTGAGTCGAGTAAAATAATCGGATGTGGAGCTATCTGCTTGATGTAAACGATAAATGTCATCCTGTAGGTCTGATATCCTAAAAATATCAGATTGGGAGAACCTCTCCCTAAGGTCTTTCCAGACATCATAAGCCTTATCCATCCATAAAATGGATTGAGATATTGAATTGGTAATAGAACGATGCAGCCACGAGAGGACCATTGTATTACACCTCTCCCAAATAGCAAAACGCGGATCTGTTGTATCCGGAGCCAAAATTGTACCATTTACAAACGATACTTTATTCTTTGAAATTAGAGCCATTGTCATTGCCCTGGCCCAACCATGGTAATTCTTTCCGTTCATCAGATTTGACACAAGAACAAGTGATGGATTTTCACTTGGATGAAGATAATAGGGACTTCCTGGATCTAACAGATCAATCAGACTTGCGTTCATAGTGCTACCTTCTCTATGTGGATTAGTGCCTTCAGTTTCCTTCTCCATTGAAGTCACGGAGCTCTGACTTGCCGTCTTGCTTACAGAGAAAAATGCACAGATTTATTAGCAATTAACCAATTCAACACGCATGTAAGGATAAGAAACCGGATAGATCTAACATCAAAAGATCAGATCAAAAGACTCATGTAAAAGGAAGAAAGCCAAACAGATCTAACAGCAACAAATTGAATCCAGAAACCGAACAGATCTAACAGCAATAGATCGAATCAACAGCAACAAATTGAATCCACAAATTGAATCCAAAGACCGAACAGATCTAACAGCAATAGATCGAATCAACAGCAACAAATTGAATCCACATGCATGCAAAGAAAAAGAAGATCGACAGCATATATCAGAGCTCCGCGCGGAGCTCTGATACCATCTAAAGAACCTTGGGATACACCACCCCAAAAGCTAGCTCTAGGTGTGGGAGTGCCCAAGGTCTTATAAAGGTCATATTAGTTGCCCATCCAATCAATGTGGGACTATATATCTCAACTTCTCTGTATCTTACACTTGGATTTAGTGATAGTTTCAAAATGTTTCAGAAAAATCTTCCACGCTTGTCATTAATCAACCCCTTCCATTAGTTTTTTCTGAAGCTGATTCCCAGTGCCTATTAAATTATGCAGGATTTGCCAAGTTGCAAATGTAAAATTTGAATAAAAGTATTGATTAAGTTACACCGTTAAGGATGGACACTAAAAGAAGAATAAAATAGACAATGATTAAGTTTTTAATAAAATAGACATTTGAATGAAAAAAAACAGGGAGGAAAAAATGATTAAAAAAAATGAGGTGTAACTGATTCAAAGTCAAATAACATATTTGAACTTTTTCCTAAAATTATGTAAGTATAAAATAATAGAAATATTATACTTACAACCTCTTACAATTAATATCTTAACCGTTGATTTCCGTCAATCAACGGTTAAGATTTATTGTGAATTAATAATTAATTAATAAATTTTATTTGTGAGAATCTTAACCGTTGATTGACAGAAATCAACAGTTAAGATATTGGTTGTAAGAGGTTGTAAAAAAAAAATAAGTTGTAAGTACAACCTTCCCCATAAAATAATGTGCATATAAGTATGTGTGTGTTGTGTGTGTAACCCAACAAAACATAATCTTTCGCCTAACAAATTAAAGTAGGGATAAGTTATTCTACCTACCTTTTTTCTGCCTATCTTTGCATACCACTAGACCATTAGATCAGAATCTTAATTAATATATATTTTCTCTATCCTCTTTAGATTCTGATCTAACAGTATTAGAGTGGTAGACAAAGATAGACAGAAAAAATAATAAGTAGAAATAACTATCCCATTAAATTAATACATGTGTAACTTTCTAATGAATTCATTTTTCCACTTAAATTAAAGGTAATTTGGTAATTAATTTACTCATAAAAAATTAAACTTGTATACTTTCATCGGACAAGTCTATAGAATAAAGGATATCTAAAATTATACATGTTGATCTCAGCATGATATAAATGATAGCACTGAAAATAAAATAATTATATAAACACATTAACCCCCTCAATTTTCTTCCAACTCTTTTGATAGTAAGACCTCAGCTTCTTTTTTAACATAATCTCTATATGTTTGCACAAATATTAATTTTTAAAAATCTTTTTAATGAGAAAATTTTAATAATAGCAGAGAAGTAAGAATGATAACAACATTTAATTCAGAACAAGTGACATTAATTGAAGTAGAATAACAGAAAAGGTAGTCTAAATATATTATATGCAATTTATTTGACATACTTTTAGCGGACCAAAAAGAACATACAATTACACCCAACAATAGTTGATCTTAATCCCTCAAAGTCAGCTTTTAAAGCATTCTGTTTTCCAAGCACAATGTCTCCACATAACACTAGCAAGGCTCAATCAAAAGTACCTCAAGCGTCAATACTTCACAGCATTTTCAGCAATATATAATCATTCTCCCAATTACAAGGAAGATGAAGTATTGTGGTCAGCCACCTGAAAATATTAGACCTGCCATGATTTCCTTGGTAACTTATACCTTCAGGCTGCAAATAAATTCTTGTAAATTCTCATACAAAATAAAAATAAAGCTGCATTTAAATACTCGCATCCTATATATTGATTAAGTTAGAAAAATCACTAGCAAATATGCAGGCTAAACCAGACGCATCACCAAACTTTACAAACACGTGCCATCAATAAAATTTTTAGCACGACCACCTAACTTTTCATTTGAGCCATTCAACGTCATGAACCAAAGGGCAGTGCCCACAATTCCCCAGATTTTTTGTTAGGCACACTCGGCCCAATTTGTGCAGGTAGCCTTGCAATAGTACATGATAATTTACTGACATTTCTTATGATAACCTCCACATAGAGACGCAGCACTTCTTCCAACTGTTCCTCCTAGTAAATATAAAATATGTAATAATAATGAAATTAGGTTTAATACAAATATGAATAATCAAGAAACCTATTGACAAAAATGAAGCATCAAGCATAGGAAAATCCATAACTTTATTTTCTTCTTGTGTTGAGAGAATGAATAAGAAAAAAAACAATAAAATGATCACTTTGAAAATTGAATGTGCGAATTCCATCATGTTTGATTCAATTACATATGGTTTATACTTTATACAGATAACTAGCGCCAAGACAGGTATGTAGATCTGCAGTTCCGATTACTAGACTTAGGTAACTGTCATCATTGATGCAGTGCCTAACAATTTTAAAGGATCTAATATAGCTTAGAACTTACATATATTACTAAACAGATCAACCAGCTGCAACGCTAATGGTAGAGTGGAGAAATCAATGATGGTTTGTTATAAAGGTTTTGATAAAAACAAGGAAGCAAACATATTTAGCAGTGTGGTTAATGCACTTCTTTTGTGTTTGGTTGCAGTAGAATTCTTGCCGCTTTAAGGTTGTTTCTTTGCTCCTAAAGTTGGTATTGGATAGGATTGTATTTATTGTAGGATCTCTTTGGTGTTCTGCTCATGGCCATTTCAAGGAAGTTACCTACTCTGATATGCAGAGACTGACAGCCTGACTGCATTTGATCTTCTCATGATTCTTGTTGTATCTGGCCGTTTCTGTTTGGGATGACATCTAATCATCCCTCAAGTTGTATTTTCCCTCTGTCCTTCCAATAAAACAAATTCTATCAAAAAAGAAAAAAAAGAATTAATGAATACTTCCAAGGACAGCTATCTATCACCCTTCAATTAATAAGAATACAGTATTTTTTGATAGGACATTGCTCCAGAGCATGAAAACTTAAAGACCAAATTGAACAGTTATGTATAATCATGAGTTTTATTGTGCGGGACCCATATGTAATTTGATTGGAGCCAATTAAAAGTGTATTTGCGATTCTATCCGGTGAAATTCAGTATCAAATGTTATGTGCTTTCTAGAGCTTATTGACATTCTCGTGAATACTAACTACAACATACTGCAATATGCAATGCATCTTGCATGTAATTTGTCAATACAGATCAACTTGTAATAACAAAATCAGTTAATTTGAAAACCCACCCCCACCCCCCCTCTCCCCCAAAAAAAATAAAAATAAAAAAATTACGGGTTGTTCTAAATTCATGCAATATTTCCAAATAACTAACGATGACTCAACCACATAAATGCAATCCTGAAATAGTATATATTGTCAACTGTGAATTTAAGATTATTGTCATCTAAGAGCACAAGGGATATGATTCAACATCTAATCAACTGATCATGTGAAACTCCAGATCCTATCAGCATGGAAGTTCCGTGATTAAATATTGAAAAAATATTTTGCAATAAAAGAATTATAACTTCTAAAACCCAACCTGAGCATAATGAGCAGAACTGGTTTGACACTTCTACTTTTATCAGCTGATAACATCTTCTGGAGTTGGGAAGCATTCTGCAACCCATAAAAAGACCCAACATGTCACTGCACACCAAAAGAACAAGTAACAATCTCGAATCATTATAAACACTATGATCTAAAATATAGTGTCCCTAACGACTTTATTTTCCATGCCATAGTCAATAAGTTGTATAAATATTGTGTCCCAAATTCAGTAAAACAGAACACAGAATTGTGTCAGGAAACAACAACTTGGTTGTTTGGCAAAACGAAATTTCTAAACCAAAAAAGACAGGATGACAAAGGCAGATTATAATTAAGGAAAACCAAACATTGCAGTTTATATTACTAGTCTGTTGTTCTCTATTCTCTATGGTGTCCCCTCCTATAGGATCAATTACAAAGTTGTTCAACCTCCCTATAAATGCAATTTATCCAGAATCAAACAATTTATAAAATCAGAAGAGCAAAAATGATAGACACATCTAGAATAATGTTTTTAACCAAAATCTACTTAATTTCTAGATACAATATTCAGAAATGGTTTGAATGACTGAGACTGACACAAATATTTCACCCTAAGCAAACAATGTTGGATAAAATGTCGCCAAGTACCTGGAGTGTTACTCATACGAGCCACAACCTGAGAACCACCAGCATTTTAATGAAAGTCAGAATATCAGAAAAATAAGGAGTGCCTTTCAAGCAAGGCTTTCTTTTCAAGAACATGCAACTCTATGATGTCTAAAGCCATAAGCATGATGTCGGATTTAGGAAGGATGACTATCACGTTTACTTGCCAACCAGTCTTGATAAAAGTTAAATGCGATGACTGGTTCCTCCCGTTTGCAGTACATATTAAAAAGAATCTGAACTGGAACATGATCAGTCAATAAACCAGATTTCAGTATTTTAGCATAAAGCTCTTCTGCTTCTTTCATGTAACCTCTAATACAGAACCCTCTAAGAAATTCAGTATAAGTTATTAAATCTGGTTCATACCCCCTTTGCAGCATCTCATCATGTAATCGAAGCGCAAAATCAATAGATCCTAAATTACAAGCAGCACCTATCAACAAATTATAAGTAACCCCATCAGGACAGACACCTTTTAAAAGCATCTCTTCCTTCAGAGAGCAAGCATCATAGATATTTCCACTCTTCCCTTGCGCAAGAATTAAAGCATTATAAGTAAATACATTGGGGCGAACACCGAAAGCCAGCATCTGATCTCGGGTAAAAAATGCATTACTAAGATCACCGCACCTTCCGTAAAAGTCAATGATCAGGTTCCATATTAAAGGCTTGGGCACCATTAAATTGTTCAACATACACCGCAGCAAGTCTTCTGCTCTATCAATATCTCCATCAAAACAAAGGCCTTGAATTATAATCTTATATGAAATTTGATCAGGCATAATTCCCATTTTAGACATAACTCCAAGAATATAGCAAGCTTCACTGGTTTTGCCTTCTTTGCAAAGAGAACCAATAAGAATATTATAAGTAAAAGAATCAGGAAGTAAACCTTTCTTAAGCATCTCACATGCATATCCATATGCAAGATTCATTTGTTGACTCTTGCAAAATCCATTGATAAGAACATTATAAGCAACAACATCTACTTTTGTACACTTTTGAAGCATCTCATTCCAAAGGCTGAGAGCCTGATATATTGCTCCGTTCTTAAAGTAATTATCCATAAAAATGGTGGAGGTAACTAACTCAGGTATATCTTTGTCATCTTCATCATTTAATATCTCTTCAAGCAACTCTTTAGCTTCCTTTAGAAGACCTTTCTGACACAATGCATGTACCAGTATGTTACAAGTAACCCTGTTTGGCTGAATACCAGTATTGGCCATGGTGGAGAACAGATACAAAGCTTTATTTACATTATTAACAGCACAATAGCCCTTAATTAAAGTATTGTAAGTGGCACAGTTGGGATGAGGACCAAATTCTAACATCTCTCTAACAAGCCAATCTGCCTTCTCCAGAAGACCAATTTTGCACAGCCCATTTACAATATGGTTGTAAGTAAACACTTCAGGAAAAATACCTTTCTGCATCATTTTTCTCCGAAGCCATAGAGCTGATCCCAACTTACCTTCCAAGCACAAACATCTAATAGTGGCTGCAAGTTCAGTGTAGTTATATTCACACGCATATCCTTGAAGATCAATCTTTACTAAAGATATGTTTTCCCTGCAACATTTCATGTAGTAACCAGAAATGTCATTCGTTTTGGAATCTACGGCATCTCTCTACAAAACGTATACATACACACACCTAAAGCATATATACACACATGCATGCAAGAAATTTGTCAGACAAAATTTTCTCTACAACAAACTTCCCTCAAAAAAACAACATTGTTGCTAACACCTTAAATATTACTATCGCAGATCATCAAGTATATTTACTAAATTAACCTTCTTCTAGAAATTGTGGTTGATTAGAAATAGGTTTTTCTTCTTAATTGAAGTTGAAGATTGAAAAAAAAAAAGTCTGGTGCCATAAAGCTCCAGCTATGTGCAAAGTTAAATAGAAGGGTTGGACCCATTATGTGAATCTATTCTAGGCAGTCTTACTAATGCAAGAGGCTAGTTACATGAATTGAACATGGTGAATTCCAGATCACATGACAACAACACTAAAAAAAAAAAAAAAAAACCACTCCCCGTTAAACCCGACTAGCGAGTGTGGGGTGGAGGAAATCCTTGTACGCAGCCTTACCCTTGCATAAATGCAAAGAGGTAGTTTCCTGGATTCGAACCCATGAATTTTTAGTCATGAAGAAACAGTTTTACCGTTGTTCCAGTTCGCCCTTTTTAACACGGCAACAACACTAACCGTTTTAAAAATAAATGAATAAAATGCAATGAAAAAACCTACATACTTATGCAATTAATCTTAGTACAAACATTTTCAAAGTTAATACTAGCTGAAAGAAACACAATCAAACTATACATGCTTTCAAACTTGATAACATGATAGCCAACCTCATCGTCTTGAGACGCTCTAAACTGTCCTTTAGCATAGTATCCAACGCATTGAAAACAGCATGCGGACCCTTCTCATCACCAAAACTCTTGTCGTTTGAAGAACAATCTCGAGCACAACTTACATTGCACTTTTTCCCAATAGCTGATAACGCCGTATCCTCTTCACAACAAATCCTACAACCAAACATTAACAAGAGAAGCACCATAACAACATTATCCAATAAACGACATCTTAGGGTTGACGCATCACAGCGAATTGAGAAATCACGCAATTCACTTAAAGTATTGAAATTACCTTGCACGTGTGACATTGTTGTGTTGGGAGCAGAAAACGGTATCAACATCTTGTTTGATTAACTGAATGGCGCGATTCATAAATCTTAGGAAAGCAATGTCATATAAACTGGGACTATAAAAAAATGGAATTGCACTCATTGTTCTACTCAGATATAAAATGAAGCCATCTGAAAATTAAAAAACAAACACTATAATAATAATAATAATAATAATAATAATAATAATAATAATAAGTGTGTGTTTGTGTTGAGTTCTTCAGATCTGCTTACTGGCGGCGTGGGAGAAAAACGAAAACAGAGGTTTTAGAGAGAGAGAAATTGTTCTCTCTGTCTCACTGAGTGCTGCGCGAAGCGCTTTGAGAGGAGGGTTGAGGATGAAAGATAAAAGAGTAACCATCATGTGGCATTTTAAATGTGTGGGCTGGGTAGGACCCAAATGAATGGGTTCGTTACTTAACCCACGAGGCCCAGCTTCTCATCTTTCCTCTCACCATGACACCAGCCTCCAAATTCCATGCGTTTTCTATTTTTATTTTTATTTTTTCTTCTGAATTTTTAAACAAACTAATTTGGATTTGAAAATTAGGGATAGGATATCGTAACAACCAAGTAATGTTACTACCAATCAATTTTACCATAAGATCGATTAGGTTGATTCAACGGTTATATTTTTTTTCATCTTTGAAGGGTTATGATTCCCCATATTTAATACTTTATATTTATTTCCATCTTTGTATGATTATGATTTCCCATATTTAATATTTTCAGTTTAAAGATGGAATTAATATAATCGTTGGATCAACATAATCGATCTAACGGTGAAATTGATTGGTAGTAACATTGGTAGTAACACTACTTGATTGTTACAATATCCTTCCTCTGAAAATTATATTTTAAAAATGAATTTTAAAATTTGGTTTTATTTAATGATAAAAGGGGAAGGATATTGTAACAACCAATTAGTGTTACTACCAATCAATTTGACTGTTAGATCGATTATGTTGATCCAACGATTATATTAATTCCATCTTTGTATGGTTATGATTCCACATATTTAATATTTTATAATTATTTTCACCTTTATATGGTTATGATTTCTCATATTTAATGCTTTCGCATTAAATACGGGCAATCATAACCATACAAAGATAAAAATAAATATAACCGTTAGATCAATACAATCGATCTAACGGTAAAATTGATTGTAGTAACATTGGTAGTAACACTAATTGGTTGTTACAATCAATATTATAAAAATTGGACTGACCCGGCCGGGTCGACCTGGAAATCGGTGAACCGGTCATGTAACCAGTCCGGTTTTCATATTGGACCGGTCATGTTACAGAACCGGTGTGACCCGGTGCGACCCGGCCGATTTTCGTAAAAACTGGTGACCCGGTCGGTTCAATCGGTGACCCGGCCCGGTCTATAAAAAAAAAACTTATTTATTTTCATAAATTAATGTCTTTTTTTTTTACTCTCAAACACAAATGGTTTGTTTTCTTTTGAAATATTTGAGTGATTTGTAGCTTATTAACTTACATAAATTATATACCTACAACACTAATTTTATCTTGATTATGTAATATGTAAGGAATTTTGATTTGATTTATAGTTAGAGATATCGTTTACTGAACCTGAAACACTAGTATCACAAATATTATATGTTTGATTGATCTTTTGATGGACAATGATGTGTAATTTATTATTTTCATATTAAAATATTTGAAATTGGTATATTTTTGTACAAGTATTTAAGTATATTTATAGTTTTTTTAATATAAATTGTAGATTTACATATACTTATCGAGTTATGCGTTTAAACCAGTGACCCACTGGTTGAACCGGTGACCTAGTGACCCAAAACCTCGACCGGGTCAATAATCGGGTCGGGTTTAATAACATTGGTTATAATATCTTATTCCATGATAAAATATAACACTTATAAAAATAAGTATAGTATAGACATATTCTTTTTAAAAAAATTGAATTCTATAGTTTAAACAAATTATACTAATAAAAAAAAATTTACTTCTCCCATAATGAATTCTTTTTTAGTTTAAGACCCTTTTGGCGGAGAGAATTTATAGTGGACCGGGATCACCATTTTTTAGGTGGTCCCTTAGTGTAAATGGGAAGGTAAAATTGGAAAAGAAGAAAAATAGTAAAGGTAAAAAAGGAAAGAAAAAATTAGTGTTGTGAGAGGGAGCACCAAATCATTTGGTGGTCCTGGAGCATAATAAATTTTTCCTTTTGGCGGACCATAAAAAATATAAAATGGCATAGACTATTATATTATAATATTTTTTATGAGTTAATATTATGCGCATTTTTTTTTCCTACGGCGAATAAGTCGTAAAGGTAAAAACTTAAAAAAAAAAAAAAAAGTAATTGTTTCTTAAGTTTGTGTTGTGCAAGTCAAAATCAGTTTTTCTTTTTCTTTTTAGTACACGCAAAATCAGTTCTTTGATGCTAGCAATTTTAGGGTGTGCATGATAATTTTTTTGGAATTAGTTTTTTTTCAATTTTTGTTGCAAAAAATAGAAAGGGATAAAAACAGTATTTGACAAAATTGATTTATTTTTTTGTTCTCAGAAATGAACCGGTTCAATTGTTGTGCTGGAAAAAAAGAAAAAAGAATCCAAAAAAATAATAAATTTGTTCCCAGAGATAAAATGAGAAATATTTATCTCTCTTAATCACTCTCCACCACTACCATCATTATTACCACCATCACCACTATCCCGACATGACCACCGCCACCATCGTCGTTATTGTTGTCGTACCACCACCTCGTCGTCACCACCACCACGATGCCACCACCACAATAGTCGCAGCCACTGCTGTCACCACCACAACCATGACGTCATCATGCCATCGCCACCACCACTACCACTGTCACTGCCACCATCGCCGCAACCACTGTGTCACCACCACCACTACCATCACCATGCCACCGCCACCATTATCATCATTATCGCCACCACCACCACCACCATGCCACAACCACCACCACCACACCATATGAAAAGGAAAGTGATCATCCAAAAAAAAATTATGTTTAATAAGAACGATTTTTTATTCTATTATTTGTTATGTTATCAAACATAATTATCATTCTCAAAACAAAAATAGAACATGTTATCAAACATATTTTTTTCTCATAAACTATTCCAAGGCACAGAAATAGAAAAGAATTGTTTCTTTTCAGAAACAATGCTAGGAAACAGAATAGTTGTCATACACACCCTTAGCATTTGCTTTCAAGGCATTGCCTTTGCTAATCTTTTCAAGTCCCTTTATGGAGTTTCCATTAATTGCCTTCTTCTGGTTATATTGAAAAGTTCAATTTGATTGGTTGCATATCTCAATTCAACTAAGGCTAAACCATAAGAACGTAAACAATATGGTTATGCTAGCTTTTCACAATTCAAGCATATGCTTTTGCATATGAATAGAGTTAACAAAATTTGTTTGTATGTTATCACTTATCAGTTTTGGGAATAAATATATTCTTGATATTAAAAAGTTCTGCAAAAATGATAATATAAAATGAATATCATCACAAGCACACATTCCATTCATATGAGAAATCAAATTGATTATGTGAAAATACTTATACACCCTCTCACTATATAATATTAATATTAAGAAATATAATCTTTCACCATTAATTCGACAGTTATATTATACCAATTGGATCTTAAAAAATTTATTTATTAAAGAGTTCTATCATAAATGAGATAACTTTATCACATGGGTGAAGAACTCACCTAATACTCTAAAATACCATATGTTGTTATTATGAATATAAAATCAAATCAACCATCAAAAAACTTATATTTCCAGCTAAAGGCCTTGACTTAATTTGTGCATTCCTTTATCAAATATTGACTTGTACAACTGCCAAAAGTGTATCAAATTCATAATGCAAAAAAAAAATGCCAAGTGTAACATCCCGGGCATTGACAAGGGCGGGGAATGATCGTCGGTGCACAAGAAAGGCATAGACAAGGAGCGACTCCTAGCAAGCTTCCAACGGGAGGCATACTTGAATGAATCAAATCAACACCCAAACGAGAGGGATCTAGAGGTTGTGCAGGTGTGAGACTGTATAGTTGATGATAGCTTAAAGGAATAAATATGTACTACATATACTAACAAGATGCATATACTTTTCAGTAACCCATAACTTAAGAACTCCATAGTTAAGCGTGCTTGACTTGGAGCAATTCTGGATGTGTGACCTCATGGGAAGTTTATCAGGAAGTGTGTGAGTGAGGACAAAATTTTTTGAAAAATCTTGTGTTGGTTTATGGGGACAGACATTGATCCTCCAAGTGGCCAGACGTTACAAGTGGTATCAGAGCAAGGCATATCTCCTAGTACGATGTGGTTCAAGGATGAACCAAGCAGAAGTTGATAGGGATGTAACATCTCAGGCGCTGATGAGGGCGAAAAGTGATCGCTAGTGCACAAGAGAGGCACGGATAAGGAGCGGCTTATAACAACCCTCACTAGCAAGTTAGGCTAAACAAGGAATCAAGCAAGTATTAAGGAAATTAAGTTTGTGTTCAAGGGAATTATGACAAGTTAATCATATGATCCACATGATAATGAGAGTAGAAATACAATTCATGTCTAACAAGTCAACTAGAAACTAAATAAGAGTATGTTATATGTGTTGGGACATAGATGTCTTTTTAGTAAAGGTTTAGGGTTATTTTAGAAATTAGGCAAAAACTAGGTCAAAATATGATTTTGATTGTGTAGTTAAATTACGTGACAAATTGGGTGGGCTTAAAGTACCTTTAATTAAATTAGTTGATGCTTAGAATTGTGGAACCAATGCAAAATATAAAGATTCAAGGATTTTGATGATAACAAACAAAGCATGGAAAGAAGGCCTCAAGGTGCAACGATCAAAAAGAAATAATCAAATAACATTCATGAAGCCCGTCAAGATTCAAGCTTCAAAAGAAGAATCCAAGTCCAAGAATTCTTAAGCAATATACTATAGGACTTAGAATTCATCCTGAGAGTAATTGACTTTTTGCATGAGAAAGCTCAATACATTTCTGTCGAAATACATGCATCAAATCACCATTTGATAGCAAAAAGGTTTTCTAGCATAATACATCTGTTAAAATATGTTTTCAAAATTTAATCAAGTAATTGAGCATGTTAGAAAAGGTTTTAAAGTAAAGTAGAATGCTCTAGAACGAATTTCCAGCCTCTCCAAAAGGCTGGAAATCGATTCCCTTCATATGGGAATCGATTCCCACATCAAAGGAATCCATTCATACTGCACCATAAGACAAAATAACAGCTATAAAACGGCTAGTTTGCGAAAATGAGTGTGAAAACAGCCATGGGGGGCCTCTATAAGTAGAGAATAGCGTTCCCCTTGATGGGACACACTTCTTGATCATTATTACTCTTTATTATCATTCTATTTGCATTATTCTTGTCTTCTTGATCATAAATTCTCTTTGAGCTTTATTCTTGTGAGAGTGTCAACAACCATTGTTCTTCAACTTGTGTTATTTGTACTTTGAGAGTACTTAGTCATTGTTAAACACCTTCCTTTGATTTCTTGAATAGTTAGGGGAGTGAACCCTATACACTAGAGAGGTCACCAAATTCCTAAGAAGATTTAGAGTGAAAAATTGTAAGGCATCAAGAGCCAGAAGTCTTGAAAGGTTGTAGTGGTTTGTCAAGCACCCTCAAACTTGATAGTTAGTGAAAAGAATTGATCGAACAGCTTCAGTCTGGACGTAGGTCACGGTGGTGGTGACCGAACCAGGATACATCTAGTTTGCAATTTCTCTAACCTTAACCTCTTTATTTAAGTATTGCAATTTCATTTTTGATTGTCTTTATATATTGACTTGCTTACTTTGTTGATCAATACACTTGCTTTCACACTTGGATTTTTCCTTATTAAATCACTTTATTGAAGAAATAGTCTTTAAAATATCAAAGGAGGCACATTGCGAAAAGATTTTGAAAAACTCAATTCACCCCCCTCTTGAGTATTGAAGTCACTTGTCCAACAAGAATAATTATAAAAATTAAGTCAAAGTATAATTAATTATTAACCAGTAGGAATTTAGTTGATTTAAAAAAATCCAAGGCTTTGAAAACTTAAAAAAAAAGACAATTTGGTCTTTGATTTTACTCCAAGGTCGATTATTGTGATGGCTTCATTCCATGCCACTTCTTTTCTTTGTTGGTTAATAAGTAGCCAATGAAAGTGATATTAAAATGGTTGAAAAGTCTAAGTGACAGAAGTGAACCAATGGGGATTAAGGTGGAAAAGTTAAAAAGATTTGAGAGTTAAATAACTTGTTCTCCAAATAATCTGAAGTCTGATTTCCTATATTGTTTGCCAAGCTCATTTCTTTTTTTCTTCCCTGTTATGCTGGCATAACAATTAGTGAAGTAAGAAAGCAAGAATAAAAGCTTTGAAAAGTCAAAACACTTAATAATTAAGTTACTTGGTAAAATTTTAAGTACAAGTAGGTTTCTTTCTTTTAGTCTCCTACTTTCATTCCTTTTGCTTGCTTGTCTTCTCTCTTTATTCTTATAGTCGAGAGTTGATTGGTGATAGGGATGATAAATGAACCAGGGGCCTTTAGCTCGACTCGTGAAGGCCTGAAAAAATTGATTGTTAGAACCAGACTTGAATTTGTACAACAACTCATTTAATAAAAAGGCATCAGGCTCCAATTCAAAAGTTCGATCTTAAAGCCTCTCAAACAGGCCTAGTATATTAAATTTTGATTTTATTTTATATTTTTTACACTACTTGTAATAGCTTTCTCTCTCTCCTCAATCCATTTTATTCTATTTTATTGGTTAAACAAACTTTTTGAATGAGTTGGTTCTATATTATGCTGTTTGGATATACATTGAATTTATGAATATTTATGGAATTACTAGTGATGTTGATTGTATATTATGTTTGGATAATTTTTTGTTGTCTTATTTTTTTAAACAAGCTAAACCAGACTTTTATTTTTTTATAAATAAGTCAGGCCACAAGCCGATAATTATATTCATGACAGGTAACAGGCTTGGTCTGATTGACATATTTAAACACAGATTTAGACTTTTAAGACCAAAGCTCAGCTCGGTTCGGCCGGTTAACACGCCTACTTGGTGACAAAGGGCAAGCATGACACTTGAGTTCTAGTCAATTTCTTACCTAGGTTTCTTCATAGAAAATGAAGTACATGAGGATTTAAACATAAGGATAATTTGATAAGTAGAAGTCTTGGCAAATCTACAAATTATAGGAAGCACTTTTTATATATTTTAACAATATTCAATTTAAAATAACACAAAAATTAAAATAGTATAAACAGTCAATCAAGTTCACACATATCATAAAACATGATATTTGTGTGATAAACATGAGTCCTAAACGTTACCATCCAAGCAGATATTTCCTAGATAATGTTACAAGAGCTCTTATGACTACTTGAACCTATACACAAGACGAGCTAAGACAGCTCTTGGTAGATTAGCCTAAGCATTTTCATTAGAGATAATCGCAAAGTCCATAAGCACTCCCTTAAAACATTGTAGCACTAAGCAAGCTCAAATAAAAGAACTATGGGGCATATAGGTTGCATGGCCATTTAAAATGTGATGAAGCTCAAACATGCTGAACAATATTGATCTAGGGAGTCTCTACAATTTGAATATATTAATCCAGTTCCCAATACTATATGCATATAATTAAGGAAGGATAGTTTTCCCTGCCATATATGATTATCAACAATTGCATTCCTTGTAAAATGCAACTAAATAACCAGAAAGAGAATATAAAGTAAGGACAACTGACTATCTTATCCCTAATTAGATCAAAGTTGAGTTAATTAAACTTGACATTCTTCTTTCAACATGAAAACAAACATTAAGAGAAAAAATGAATACAAAATGCTTGGCCACCTATTTCTACAAAGATTTATATGTAGCATATATGTCATGCTAAGTTATAAATAAGATAAATCAACTCTACAATAATGTAAGATGTCATTTTTTTATTTTGTGAATGAAAATTTCAGATAATGATCTAAAGGCTGAGTCATTGTTATGTCATTTGTACATATTCAAGTAGTTCTCAGAGTTCTTCAATATTGAACAAAGCATTTTACTAACAAAAATTGTGAAATGACCCAGATGACTCTTATTTAATTAGAAAATGAGAACTAATAATATTTTATAAGATAGATATATAGAATCCATTTCGGAGCCTCCACCAAATTAGCTTAAGCTTTTGGAAGACAACCTTAATGCCAACAGAAAATCAAAAAATCTAAAATGAAATGAAAATGAGTTTCCAAATGAAAAGAAAAAATCCTAGCCTTAACACCAAGATAAATGGAAAAAGATTTCTAAATGGGTTTGGGAGATAACAAATAGAAAATGAAAAAAATCCTTAATACTAACATAGATAACAAACACGGCGAGAAGACAACCTTAACGCAAATAGAAAATCAAAAAATATGAAATGAAAAAATCTCGACCTTAACACCTAAATGCCATTATGAAATGGAAAAAGATGTCCAAATGGGTTTAAGAGATAACAAACAGAAAATGAAAAAAAATCCTTAACACCAACACAGGTAACAAACACAACGATAATAACGAAGACCATTTATTACAATCAAAAAATAAAATAGCTTAGAATTTTTGAACCTAGACACCTTAAGAAGCGAAAACCTTTATGTGAAATCAAGGTGATGATGTGGATCCAATGCACTCAAGGTTGATATATTTGGTGATGCCACATCAACATAATTTTGATAATAACAAACAAGCTTGGAGAAGGTGATTCAAGAGTCATAAGAAACAACATTAAAAGAGAATCCAAGTGTATGTCAAGACAAGCAAATTCAAGTGCTCAAGTGTCAAAATCAAGGATCAAGCCTAAAAGCATGAAGCTAAGTCAAAGATTACATTATATTATATTTTTAGGACTTAGAATATGTACATAAAGGTGTATAGTATATATCATTACATAAACTCAAGTCATTCTCATCATAACATAATCGAAAAGTGCTAAAAACCTTGGTTTAATAGGTCAGAATTACATTGGAAGGTATTTAACAATATTTGAGCACAAAAGAAGTATTGCTCAACCTAAACACACATGTTCACATTCTTGAAACTCCTTTTGAACTTATAGAATTCATTTTGGACACTACGTATTGAAATAGGAATTAATTGATTGGTTTAATCTGTCAAATTTGGATTGAAATGGTTTTCACATGGTGTGAATGCTTAGAAATGTTTTCCAATTCTAATTACATGTGTTAAATACGATAAAAATCAATTTGAGTGAAAAGAATTGAAAATTTCATGCAAAACTGCCTTCTGTCATCAAATATCCGGATACAGATGTAAGGATATGGATATGTATTTCTAGATATCCGGATATTAGAGGGTTGCATATCTAGATATACCGTCGACATATATTCGGATATGACCTGTCTAAAATGCTTTCCAATGGCTATTTTTTGGAAAAGATATAAACGCATTGATAACGACTCCCTTAACTAAGAAACGAGATTATATCATTTACTATGTCATTATTACTTATTCTAACTTACTCTTGCTTATAGATTGCATACTTACTTGATTATCATACTTAAGCTCATTTCTATTCTTTGAGCTACATACCTACTAGTTCTTCAAGTGGTAAAATCTACAATTTGGGAGTACTTATTCATTGTCAAACATAACATTCTTTTGTATCTTAATTGATTGAGGGTTGTTAGACCTATTGAGTTTGAGAGGTAGCTAAATACCTAGGGAAATTTGGTGAGAATTGTGAGGTTGCCAAGTACCCCAAAACTTGGTGGATTATAAAGGTTTATCAAGAACCCATATAGATTGATTGTTGGTGAAAAGTTTGATTGAGCGGCTTCAATCTGGACGTAGGCTACAAGTGGAGGGAACCGAATCAGGATAAATTATGTTTGCAATATTCTAAACCCTTAACTCCTTTATTTTAGCACTTTAATTGCTACTTTAATATTTTGTATATGCTAGAATATGTTCTATAATTGTGATACACAATATATGATGGATTATTTGAATGTACTCATTAACATTTTACATATCAAAGTTTACTTAAAATGATAATTTTAAAACAAAAAAAGGGGCTTTTGTAAAAAATTTATAATACTCAATTCATACCCCTCTCTTGAGTATGAAAGCCACATTCCTAACACTTTTGACAAGCATGAGACGAGTGAGACGTTTTCCTTCAAACCCTACAACAAACAGAAAATAAAAAATAAAAAAAAAGACGGGTTTCCTTTGTCAGATTGAGAGATAAAATAGGGTAAGGTTTAAGAGATAACATTACCAAAACCTTTGAACCCTTTGCCTACCTTCATCTATCCCTTACACTAAGAAAATTTGAGAGAAAATTTGAGAGAATGGGGTATAGAAAGACTACGGCTATGAGGGAGATTATGGTATAAAAAGACTAAGACTAGGGCATTGTGTCTATGGAAAAGAGAATGGGAATTGAAAGTAGGAATTGTGTTTAGGGAAAAGAGAAAGCCAAATGCATTCATTCAAGTCTTGGTGGTAGAATTTATGCTACATTCAAAAGTTCTCACGTACGGAAGCAAGCGCGTGAAGAGGAAAAATTAGCTCTGCTAGGGTTTGGCACAAAATTTTCGATTCAAAGGGGACGATGGTGGAGAAAGGGGGTAGACCCCCTAATTCTGATAAAGATGGAACCATAGATAGGGAACCTAAGAAGGCGAAAAGAGAAGGCATGGTGGATCTGATCATGCATGACTCTATTCCGGTAGTGGCGCTACGGAGGAGGAGGAAATGGCGATGGAGCTTAACCCAGGGGTAACTGAGGTGATGGGGAAGGAAGAAGAGCTCTTCCAGGAACCTAGGAAGTTGGTTTCATATAAGGACCAGCTCCTACGGGTTAATGGTGTGTGGGACGATCAATAGGGCGATGAGGAGGACGATTGGCTGGCGCAGAGTAGAAAGGACGAGTTGGATGAAGATGAGGCCATTAGAGCGTATGAACAAACGCAGGAGGATGACCTATTAAACCCTTACTATCCATTTGACATCCTAGAGAAATTGGAACAGTGTAAGAGATGGAAAATGGCTTTGATTTTGAAGCTGATGGGGAAGAGGTTGGGAGCAAAATTTCTATAGAACAAATTACACAAGCTATGGAATCTTGAAGGGGAATACAGACTGCTGGATCTAGAGAATGATCACTATTTGGTGGAGTTTGAAAAATCACAAGACTACCTGTTTGTTCAATAACAGGGGGCCTGGACTGTAGCAGACCATTACCTGATAGTGCAGAGGTGGAGACCAAACTTTGATCCTTATGATGATCGTGTGAAGAAGCTTGCGGTGTGGATAAGGATTCCATGGGTTCCTAAGGAGTTCTACACATACAAGGACTTGTGGAGGATGGGAAATATGGTGGGCAGGACTTTGCGGATTGATGAGAGCTCCTTGAGATTTAATGGACAGGGACAGATCACGGATCGAGGTAAGTTTGCTCGTATATGTGTTGAAGTTGATCTTAGTAAAAGTATCTTGTCTAAGTTTAGAATTGGTCAAAGGCAATTGTTTATAGGATCTGAAGGTCTTCACCTCATATGCTTCTGTTGTGGCCAGTATGGAAATAGGAAAGACCAATGTTTGTTTAATGCTGTGAATTTGAAAAAACAAGTGGAGGGAGAAGGGATGGATTGTCAGGAGCCATCCGATGGAGATAATAATAGTGGGGAGGGGAATAATGATGAGGTTGAGAGAAGCCATGAAGAGGATGGTTTTGGGAAATAGATGACAGTCCAGAGAAATAATAAGAATAGGAAATCCAACACGCAGCAAAAAGCCAAAGTTTCTAGCTCAGGGATTGAGAAACAAGGGGTGAACAGTCCTAGCCTTGATAACAGGAACTTGTCTTCAGGATCGATATTTTCTTTGCTTGGGGAAGTGAGTGAGGTGGATAATTCCAGTATGGTGGCTCAACCAGGTGGCTTAGTGCATAGAGAGTTAGGATCTTCAAAGGGGAGTGGGCCAGGTAATAAAGGAGCAGAAACTAAAAGGAAGAAAAGTGTTGAGAAGAATGGGAAGAAGAGTCTCCAGGAGTCTTCTACTAAGATGGGTGCCATAAGAGGATATTCAGGAGTCCAGGTGCAGGAAACTATCAACCGGCAGGTTGTTAAATCAAATCAGAGAAGAGTTATCCTCATCATGAAAACTGGTGGCAACAAGGCTTCTTGTAGTAGTAACACTGGCCAGGGTGGCACAGTGAACACAATGGAGGAGGGCAATGTTGCTGGGAAGGTACATATTCTGAAAGACAAACCACCAGATTTTCTTGATGGGGGGAAGAAGATGGCCATGAACAGTAAAGATTCTATGATCTTGGATGATATCACCAATTTGGGTGAAGTTAAGAAGGTCAAGTTATTGGTTTAGTCTTTGAGCTATGATGGCTCTTGGTTATTTTATTTTTTTTGGATTGTTTATAATGATAGTATGTTCTTAGAATTGCCAGGGAGCAGAGAAAAAGGGTTTTTCCTCTCTCATAAAGGATATGGTTTATCAAAATAATATTCAGGTTCTGGCCTTGCTGGAGACTAGAATAAGTGGTAGAAGAGCGGATAAAATAATTCGAAATTAGGGTTTTGATAGCTATTTTAAAAGAGAAGCAACTGGTTTTCTGGTGGAATATGGCTTCTATGGAATAAAAGTGTATCCAATGTGTACATTCTTTTGGATGAGCACCAGTTTGTTCACTCAAAGATCCACTGGATTGTGAGTGGAAAGGTAGAATTCTTTACTTTTGTATATGGGAGCCCTAGAAGAGTGGATAGGAGAGGCCTCTGGGAGAACCTTAGAAGTATTGGTTCGACGATTGTGGCTGATTGGACTGTCATGGGAGATTTTAATGCTATCTTGGAGAAGAATGAGAAGCAAGGAGGGAGTGAAGTTTGCTGGGGGAGTGTGCAAGAATTTTCTAGCTGCTTAAGTGACTGCAGTCTCTCGGACTTGGGGTTTTCTGCACCAAAGTTCACGTGGAAGAGAGGGAGGCTTCAGCAAAGGATTGATAGAATTGTTGTCAATGAGTCCTGGCTCCTAAATTATCCAAACAAATATGTTCATCATCTTCACTTTAACGGATCTGATCATAGACCTATCCTCCTTAAGGATGAGGCTTACGTCAAAGTCTCTGGTGGTTCTAAACTGTTCAGGTTTCTTGTAGCTTGGTTGACTAATGATGAGTTTGGGAAGGTAGAGGACTCTTGTTGGAACCATAACTCGATTTGGGTTGCTGCCAAAGATAAGTTTCATCATGAAGCTTCTCTTTGGAACCTTAATATTTTTAAAGCCATGCACAGAAGGAAAAAGAAACTGCAAGGTTGGTTAAAAGGGTTGGAAGATGAATTGAGTAGGTGTCCTAGTGAGACTTTGGAGAGGTTGCATAAGGAGTTGTGGCAGGAGTTGAATACTATTTTTATCCAAGAGGAGCTGACTTGGTTCCAACGTGCAAGGTGTAAGTGGCTTGCCTTTGGGGATAAAAATACCAATTTTTTCCACTCTGCAACAGTGGCAAGAACAAGGAGGAATAATGTGATGGCTCTAAAGAATGAAGGGGGGATTGGGTGGAAGAACCTATTAACTTGAAGTGCATGGCTGTTAATTTTTTCAAAAACCTCTATATGGAGGAGCCTATATCTGAGACTGAAGTTAGTTTAGGGAGTGGTTTTCCGATTATTGATAACCAAAGCTGGAGGAATATGGGGGTTGTGCCAAATAATGTGGAGGTGAAAAGTGTAAGAACCCGCACCGTTAATTAAGGAAATTAAGTAATTAATTTTTTTAAATTAGGAAATGATTCCATAATTGACCCTAATAATTATTAAGAGGCTTTAATAATTATGATAAGTGATTCAGAATGCTGAAAGTCGCTTTTCGGAAGAAAAGTGCAGATACCGGTTCTGCTAGTCGGTATAAATGCGTATCGAAAAAGTATCTCAGAAAATTATAATAAGTGCATGATAATTCCTACAATAATATGTAGGACTTGTAAAACGATTTTCAAGTCAAAATAATAAGAACTGGTGCCAGAAACTGATACTGGCTATGAAAAGCGCGTACCGGAAAGGTGCTCCGAAAAATATAATAAAAATATGATAATTCTTGTAAAATTGAGTAGGTTAAGAATCCAAAGTTTGGGATTAAAATGCTAAGCGTAACAATTAAAGTTAATACTGCGTGTTTAATGCTTAAGTGGCTATATATACTCTTTTTATGGGCACAAAACCCTAGGATCAGACTTCATGTACGTGGCTTGTGTTGGTGGCTGACCAGAAACACTGTTCCATTGCCATTTCCCTTCTTCTTCACCACTTTGAGGGCCAAGAAGACATCTTTCTTCTTGGTTTCTTCATCAAACACTTAGTGTAGTGTGTTGTGAGTGTTGAGGGTGTGTCATTTCTGAGTTTGAAGGGCTGTGTGAGGAAGCTTTGGTTCTGACTTGGTGGTTTTGGGTTGTGAGAAGCTTTGTTTTGGCATTTGGAGGTCCAAGTGGTGGCCTTTGGTGTTAAAGAACCAACCTTTGTGGTGCTTTTTCGTGCACATCTCCAAGTCAGACTTGAGGGGCTGTGTTAGAGCTCCAAGAGCACCTCCATTCTCTGTTTTGAGCTTGTGGTATGATCATCACACTTGAACTTGAGTTTTAATGCTTAAAAATGAAACATTGATGAATGTAATGGTTAAAAGATGATAACTTAACATTGGATAATGTAAAACACACCTAGAAATGCATGTTTAAGTGTCTTTAATCGGTAAAAACCCAACCTTGGAAGAATATCTTCACGAAATGCAGAAACTGCATTTTGTCATGAAATATCCGGATATCTGATCGTGAAATATCTGGATATTGATATTCGGATATGGGGATCTGGATATCCGGATATGTACAGTGAGATATCCGGATATTCTGGGATTTCGTAGAACAGTAGATGTGATGTGTGCACAGTAGGCTATTGGGGGTTTGTGGACCCTGGATTGATGAAATTGAACTTCTGTAATTAATGAACTAAGTCATAAACATGTGATTAAGGGCTTGTGGCTTTGTTAGAAGCCTTAAGACGTAAAACGTAAAGGAAAGACGTTGTCTTTGAGTGTATGCTTGTAGAGTTTGATTAATGATGTATTCTTGGTCCATAACAGATTATGATACTGTTGTGTTTGGGCTTTGAGATTGTGGACTCTTGGCTAGGATAGCTAGCTTGCAAGGTAAGCTTTCGTGTCCTCGGTTTAGCCATGTTGTGGTTCCACCATGTCCCATGGGGGTATGGTTATATGCATGCTGTGTTACATGCTTTTGATGTTTTGGAAATGCTATTGAGCTGTTATATGCAAGTGCCTTTATGATATGTATGTGGTGTTCCATCTATACGGTAAGCCTGAGTATGTGGTACATACAACATGGTGAGGCTGTGGGTGAGGTGCAAGCGGTGTTCCTTGTCCTACATGTGGGTGATAGACGTATTCCTGCATTTGTCTGGCCAGTAGAATAGTATTAAACACACATGGCATGAATATCTGTTGCACTGCATAGTTTTGGAACTTATATTGATATAAATGCTTTTAAAACTTATATTGCACATGTAAGTGAGCTTGGGGTGGAAGATCCTTGAGGACCCCTTGTCTTACTGAGATTTCTAGTTTAGAGATCTCACCCCACGTTTGGGGAATGCTTATTTTAGGATCAGGTAATGTGAGGGTTGAGGCCCTAGGCGGCAGGAGGCCGAAGCTGAGTTAGATATTGATGATATTATATGCTGACATGTTGGATGTTGGATATGCTTGCTACTTTTATGCTTTTAGCTTCATGTTAGGATTTTGGATTATCTTGTTGAGACTCTGTCGTTTATGCTGTTGATTTGGTGAGCATGGGGATTGTCCATGCCACGTAGACTTGTTATGTCTTGTTCTATTTAGAGTTGTATTAATGTATCAGGATATTGTCCGGATTACGTGATATAATGTCGTGACTTAGATACCCATTTTATATTTTATATTGAGGTATTTCATTTAGTTGTCTTGCAATTTACATACACGCATTGTTTTTATGAAATTGATTAAGTAATCAACTTGGCTAAGTATAATGACGTCATAATTGGAAAAGAAAAAAATATTCCGCAATTTTTAATTAAGCACGACTTAATACGATAGTATGATAACATTACCGGGTATACACGGGGTGTTACAAAAAGTACTTTCTTTAACATGAAGCCGTATAAAGCTCCTGGTTTGGATGGCTTGCATGCTATCTTTTTTCAATCACAATGGGAGAAGGTAGGGGAATCTGCTGTCAAGTGTATAAGGGGTATTTTTGAAGACCCAAGTAAGGCTGAGGAGATTAACCAGACTCTAATTTGTTTGATCCCAAAAATAGATAGGCCTGAGGTACTAAGCCAATTCAGGCCCAAGCCCATTTCACTCTGTAATGTGATATACAAGGTGGTCACTAAGATAGTTGCTGGGAGATTGAGGAATCATCTAAGTGAGCTGATTATGCCCAATCAGTCCAGCTTCATAAAAAGGAGGCATGCTTCGGATAATATCATTATTACGCAAGAGATAATTCATTCCATGAGATAAAAAAAAGGCTCCAAAGGGTGGATGTAAATTAAAATGGATCTAGAGAAGGCATATGACAGGATAAGTTGGGCTTTCCTTCAAGATACTCTCATTTTAGCTGGTCTTCCTGGGTCCCTCATCGATCTGATTATGGCTTGTGTTTCAACCTCAATCATGAATTTGCTATGGAATGGGATTCAAACTGAGGATTTTAAACCCACAAGGGGGATTAGGCAAGTGGATCCCCTATCTCTCTACCTTTTGTACTTTTCATTGAGAGGTTGGGGAATCTAATTTCATCAGCTGTGGACCAGAAAAGTTGGAAGCCAATGAAGCTGGGCAAGAAAGGCCCACCCATTTCTCATCTGTTTTTTACTGATGATTTGTTCTTATTCATGGAAGCTTCAATTAGCCAAGCAGAGTTGGCTACTAGCATTTTAAACCAATTCTACCTTGCCTTAGGCCAGAAGGTTAGTGAGAGTAAAACCATAGTTTTCTTTTCAAAAAATGTTAATCATACTAGAAGGGAGGAGCTCTGCCAAGTCCTGAAATTTTCCCCCACTGCTGATTTGGGTAAGTACTTAGGCATGCCCATTATGTACAAGAGAGTAAATAAAAATACTTTCAGGCATGTGTTAGAAAAGACGAGCAACAAGCTTAATGCTTGGAAACATAAGACCTTGTCTTTGGCAGGAAGAGTAATCTTAACCAAATCTGTCCTTTCATCCTTACCTACTTCATCCATGCAAACTGCTCTTATTCCAGTAGGTACCTTTGATGTTATTGAGCAGAAGATGAGGGGATTTGTGTGGGGTTCAAGTAGAGAAGTGAAGAAGGTCCATGCTTTACCATGGAACATAATTTGCAAACCCAAGAGTAAAGGTGGTTTGGGTATTAGAGGCCTGAGACAAACAAACAGAACTTGTATTATGAAGGTTGCTCACGGTTTGCTTACTAACAAGGATGAACTTTGGGCCAAAGTTTTGAAAAGTAAATACAAGGTGGAGGATAGATTGATCCCAAACATTGTGAAGAAACCAGGGACTTCTAATTTGTGGCAGGGTATAACTCGGGTGTGGCCCCAAATCTTTGAAGGATCTAGGGTAATGGTGGGCAATGGCAGGGGTAGTTCTTTCTGGAATGATAAATGGGTGGTCATTGGTCCTTTAAAAGATCACATAATCCAGGATATTCCAAGTTATTTATTGGATGCTGAGATTGTTGACATTGTGAAAGAGGATGGGGAATGGAACTGGCAGAGGTTTGGGGATTTTATATCAGAAGAAGCTTTGAGCTTTATAACAGGCATCTGCCCTCCTAGCCCATTAAATGGTGAGGATAGGGTTATTTGGGATTTATCACATGATGGTAGATTCTCCATTAGATCAGCTTTTGGTAGTCTAAATACAGATCCTACAGTTTAAGATTCTGTCCAGTGGAGCATAATATGGGACTGGGGGGGTCCCTCAAGGTTTAAAACTTCCCTTTGGCATACTCTTGGAGAGAATCTTCTAACTAATCTTAAGAGAAAACAGAGGCATATGTCAGATAATGACATCGGCCCAAGATATTATCTTAAGCCCGAGAGTTGCTTGCATGTATTGAGGGATTGTGGACGGGTTCAGGCTATATGGAAAGTTTTTATTGGGCAGGGAAAGTGGGATAGATTTTTTAATCTAACATTAGTGGAATGGCTGCAGTCAAATTTGTCATCAAAGAATAACTCTGTAGGGGGTGACAAAGGATGCATCTTATTTGGCATCATATGCTGGTCTCTATGGAAGGATAGGAACAGATTCGTTTTTGAGAGTTAGAGCTCAAGTGTGGAGGAGTTATCTAGGAATATTTGTACTTATTTTTCTAACTATATGGATGCTAATGCCTTATATAGGACTACAGGTATTTTGAATAGTCCTAAAGCTGAGATTCTAGTTCATTGGGTTCCTCCTCCCTCTGGGTGAATCAAGGTGAATGCTGATGGCTCAACAAGGAGACATAATGGTCAGAGTGGGTATGGTGGTGTGTTGCGTGATGATACAGGCTGTTGGATTATGGGGTTTGCTAAGAACCTGGGCAGGGGCAGTTCAGTCAAAGCGAAAATGTGGGGTCTCCTATTGAGACTCCAATTAGCCTGGAACAAAGGATTTAGGAAGGTGATATTAGAAGGAGATTCTCGTATTGCTATCCAGCTTGTGAAGGAGGGATGTCTTCCTAGCCACCCTCTTTCTTTTTTGATTCAAAGAATTAACCAGATGTTGAATTATGATTGGTAGGTGAAGTTAATTCATGTGTGCAGGGAAGGTAACAGTGTAGCGGATTATTTTGCTGGGTTAGCAAATAGTCTTGGTTGGGATATTTGTTTTTTTGAGTCCCCTCCTGTTGATTGTATAGACTTGCTTAGTAGGGACTACAGGGGCATTGCTTGGCCTAGATTGGTCACTGAGATGTAGTTTTGTTTTGTTTTAGTTTCCTTTATTATACAAAAAAGGAGAAAACCAAATGCATTAATAGCCAAATAAAACTTGTGCCAAATGCGAAATGACACCTAATACACGAGGGCAATAATTTTTGGATGGGAGGGAAAATGGTGGGTAAACGTGAAACGAAGCGTCCCTCTTTAATGGTTCATTTAATTCAATAATAAAATGTCTCTATATTGCCTAACAAGCCACATTGGATCAGTGGCTAATTTGGGCCTTAGTTTCAACATGTCCTAATGTCCAATTTTTGCACTTACCTGCATATTTTTACTTTTATACATTTAAGCAATTAAATATTTAAGTATAAGTTATATTAAATAATTATATTTTATTATAAAGTATAAGTGTTAATATAAAGTATTAATATAACTTATATGTACTAATCAAATACTAATAGAGAATTAAATATAATATAAGTTATTATAAATGATAAGTTGTATAGAATTGTATAATTAAATAAGTGAGCCACACACGTCACACATTAATACTCAATCAAGTATTCTAAGTTAATTGTGTTTATCCGTGCACTAAGTGATCCACACACGTTACACATTAATAACTCAACATTCACATTCTAAGTTAATTGTGTCCATCATGCACTATAAGTGATCCACGCGTGTGACACATTAATACTCAATCAAGCATTCTAAATTAATTTTGTCTATCTTCGTATAAGTTATCCATGTGCGTTACACATTAATACTCAATCAAGCATTCTAAGTATAATTGTATTTATCCCGCATAAGTTAACCACATACTATATACTAATACTCAACTTTTGTTATTGCTTAATGTCTAATACCCAATCAATCATTCTAAGTAGTTGTTTTTATCCCAATATAAGTCATCCGCAAATTACTTATTAAATTCATAGGCATCACTCGCCTATGCCCGCCTATAAGCCTGTTGTCACATCTGTAACTGTGTCATGGTCTATTCCCATGATCTCTCTTTCACCACTACATCACCCACGATCACCACCTACAAGATTTTAGCTATGGATTACCCAACACTCTCCCAATTGCTAGAAATAAAAAGGCTATTACAGTGTCACATGGGGGTATTCGCCGATGTTTTAAGACCTTAATAATTCATATTTGCAAACCAAAACATTTTCACAATTCCTCATGTGTACACCCCCCTTATAACTTGGCCCACAAACTAAACACAAATTTAATATAAAAAACTAACCATCATAGATTACCAAATAAACGTCGTAGATCATCAAGTAAACTGCATCCTATTGCTATATTTTGGCTGTTCAAAACTAACTGCCCTTATTTTAACCAAAATAGCATGACACGTCCCACAAACGATGTCAGAATCGCCAGGATTTCTGCATATTTGAGGGTGGTATAACCTAAATGCCTCGCGAACCACCTTCGAATACTTTAAAAATGAGGCAGTTATAATTATACACCAGCATTTCCACTGCCATGTTTCTCCAAAATGCTTCGGTCAACTATAATGCCAATAAAATCGCCTGAAATTGATATTCCCATACGATTGGCTTGGAACCACCTGAAATTATCCATTGTCATTTAACACTTTTCTAGTAGTGTGTTTTCTCGTTTGGTGAGCATCTCTTTACATCATGAGCATTTCCTTAGAACATTTTTGTATGGGAAGTTTGTTATATACTATTGATTCAATTACTTTCTTAAATTTTTTGTAAAAGTTAACTATGCATGGTTGAAGCGTGAAGTCACTTTAAGAGACTAAAATGTTCTTTATACATTAAGCTATGTAGGCTATATACATTGTTCATATTAAGTTTGTTCAATAAGACTATTGTTATGGACAAAGATATTAGGTCCATATCTCAACAACCTAACAAACAGATAATCCTGTTATTAGTGGTGGACAAAGGCTCTCACATCATAATCTAAACAAAAGGATAAGACTCTTAATGACCTCACAATAGGTCAAGTGAAGGCCGAATCAAGTAACTAATTATGAATAGAGGTTATCATCATTAGGTACACACTTTTTGACCCATTCTCTATTGCTGCCATCATTGAGCACACACACTCACACCTTGGCTACATGTACATTGTTAGTGCACAGTGATCAATACATTGGCTATATGCCCGTACAATATCTCTCTTATAAATATCTCTGAGTGCATACATCTATCACCTACGTGGAGAATATTCACGGTCTACCCGGACCTAACAACTATGTTCAAACTTCCATTTAATACTTGATAAGTGTTAGATGCTTGCATATGGGGTAAGTTGGAGTTGCAATGCATCGAGTAATATAGAGCTTTTAACAGCCTCAATTATTGTTCCCATGAATAATTTTTTCAAAACTAATTTTAAGCATTTGTAAAATCAAGAAAAATGATTAAAAATAATAAATCAAACAAAATAGAACAATCAAGTATTATTTTGGTAACTTGGAGCAAATTAAAATTGAGAAACTTAAGAAGTAACCGAAGCAATAATATCAATGTTTTAGGGTTTTAAAGTTCAAAAGTCATATTAAAACACAAGCAGAAGTTATAAAACAAAAAAAAATGGAATTGAAAATGAGATAAAAATTGGTTGGAGCATATGTTCTTCGCTCAAAGGATTCAATGCACTGTTTAAGCACCTTAAGCCTGTAAAAAAACATGTTAATCAGGTTGCTCCAATATTAATGCAGATTCCTCTTACACTAATTAGCTCCTTGGAGTTCTATTGTATATATTTCTAATATAAAATCAAACTTTCAGAAGCATAATTAAACTCAAAATCTTCATTTATTTATTTTATAAACACAATATAAGGATGTGATATAAATAAGTAAGAATATTTTCTATAACAAAATATAATCAAAATATCATATCTTGTTATAGAAAGTATTTTTATTATTTATATCATATCCCTATATTATTTAGTTCACCTCAAAAATAAAATAAGATAAAATAATTTCATCATACTGTTTATTAAACACAAAATAAAATATGAGCTTATAAATAAATAAAAAATTAAAAGTAAAGCTAGCAATGACAATTTGAAATATATGGGTAGCTAATTAAAATCTAATTTATTTATTATTTTGTGTAATTTAATTTATTCTTAGTTTTATGCATATGCATCTTTATTTTTATTCCTTTATTGATAGTCTTTTCTTAGTATCCAATATTACTCTAACTTGAAAACTAAAAGAATGGGGGGAAATAACAATATAGAAGATTGGTTATATTATGACAACTTATTAATCCTTATATACTATTAAAAGTAATATAACCTACGAATCCTGATGATCTAAAATTTTAAAAACAAGCAAAATAAAGCAGTGTAATAAAAATTGGACCATGTAAACCGGTCACGTGACCTGTCCGGGTTGAGTAATAGATTGAAAATACAAGTGACATGGTGTGAATCGGCCGGTTTTATTAAAATCGATGAACAGTGTAGACCAAGAGAAAGAGGAGGAGAAGAAGAAGAAAAAAGAGAAGGAGGCATCCAAGACGATGAAGAAGAAGGAGTCCAAGACATCAAGGAAAGATCCGCCATATATTCGGCCATGGAAGAGAAGAGACCCGATGAAAGAGAGAAAAATTGAAAACTTTTGAAACCCATATCTGAAGAAAGAGAAAATAAGAGAGAGAGAGATTGCATTTGTTATCTTGGATTCATATCAACCGCTCATTTCTAATTTTATCTCTTTTTTTCAATTATTTATTATTTAAATTTACAATGTATCCACCACTCATTTATGGAAATGGATCTTCTAATGTGAAAAAAAAACATGACATGGTCATGTGAGAAGATCACAACCATACAAAAGTAAATCAACGGTTATGATTTTGTAACTACCTATTTTCAATATATTTTCTCTCTCCTCTTTTATTACCATTGATCTACCTTTGTATGGTTATGATTTCCCACATGACATGGTCATGTGATTTTTCACAATAGAGGATCAAATCACTTATTTCTTATCTTATATCCTTCTTTTTCAATTTTTTATTATTTAAATTTACAATTTTTTATTTATATTATTTTCACTTTCTTTGTTATATTGTGTACTACTGTATTTATTTTTCTTTATTTGATTTTGAAATCATAAATATTTATTTATATGTCATGACTTTTTTAAAAAAATTGAAATACAAAATATAAATTTTGAATTTATATATACTTATATAATTTAAACAGTTGAACCAATAACCTACTACTTCGACCAATTCGATCATCGGCAGAGTCTCGTAACATTGAAATAAAGTGTCAGGGAAAAAATCGTCAACATGACTAGAAATGAAGTGTCAAAGCAAAATCGTCAATCAAATTCTCTTTAAGGGGGTGTTTGTTTCAGGATTTTGCTAAATAATCATGGGGAAGTGTTGCCTGCATTCTGATAAATCCACGTTTGGTTCTCCGATTTTATGTTTTTTATCTAGCTTTCATCGTTGCCTATCTAACTTGAATTAGACGTGATTTGTTGGAAATTCACTCTTACGGAATGTTTTTTGGAGGGTAGTATTATTTGTAAAAACCGGATAAGTTGCAAAATTCACTGTTACATGATTTGTTGAAAATTCACTATTACCGTTTGGACAAGTATTGGTATAAAGGGCAATGTTTAATAAAAGGATAGTTTCGTAAATTCAGAATAGTTTCCCATCAATATTTTATATTCAACCAAACATACTCTTCACGAAATTCACTTAATTTTCCTGGTAAAATTTTACTCAATCAAACAATTTTTTTTACATTTTCCTACCAAACTCAGTTTCCAATCATTTCCCTATCAATTACATTTTCCTATTATTCAAAAAATTTCTCCTCAACCAAACACCTCCTAAGCGTAATTTAAGTGGCACTTCTTTTAATGATGAACTTGCACTGAATAAGACACTAACCATGAATAGTACCAAATTAAACTAATTTGAGCCCACATTAAGCTTATTCAACAATAAAACACCAAGAATCCAAGATATTCAAGTTGACAAACACTGCCTGAATTTCTAAAAAAAGCCAATGACGTAGTTGTGATGCATTTAAGCACAAAACTATAACACAATGATTATTTTTCGTATAATTATTAGAATGGACTTTATTTTATACACTAGCTGTTTTGAGAACACTAACTTAATAACATTTACCCTTTGTTTGGTTGGGGAAAATTTAGAAAGAAAGGATTCTTTCTCAAAAAAAGAGAGGAAAGAAACGAAAAGGAAAAGGGAAAAAAATGGGAGTGGACTTTTCTAAAATCTTATTTTCATTTTTGAGAAGAAATGACAAATGAGTTATAAAAAGTAATAGTTTACAATAATAATTTTATCCAAATTCAAATTCGATTATATTATAATAAATATATTTTAATCAATTACACTTTTATCATTATTATATACAATAAAAAAATATTAATTCTAGTTTTCTTTTTTCCCTTTTCCCTTCCATCAAATCTTAGTAAAGAGAATGATCACTCTTCGCTGTGTTTTTATTCTTTCTAAGCAAACAAAAGATTAGTTTTTATTTTTAAGTTTTAGTTAAATTTGAAGACACCCTATGAGCTAAATTTGGATAAAAATATTATTGTAAACTATTACTTTTTATAACTCTAATTTGTCATTTCTTCTCAAAAGTGAAAAGAAAATTTTAGAAAAGTCCATCCCTTTTTTTTTCCTTTTCCCTCTCGTTTCTTTCCCTTTTTCTTTTGTTTTTTGAGAAAGAATCTTTTCTTTCTAAATTTTCTCCAACCAAACAAAGGGTAAAGGTTATTAAGTTAGTGTTCTCAAAACAGTTAGGTAGTGTTTGGTTGAAGGTTTATTTTGAGATTGATGAGAAAGTGTAAGGGGATATTGAAAAATACCACGTTTGGTTCAGGTTTTTTCAAGAAATACCAGGCAAATAGGATATATGGAAAAATAACTTTTGTGTTGATTTTTGAATGAAATTCACTGTTACAGAATACCACTTGAAATGTGGTATTTTGAGATAACTGGGAAAGTGAAAAAAACAGGTGTAAAGTTTCTCCCAAACATAGATTTTGCATATTTAAATAAATTTCCCTTGTAATATTTGGGTCAACCAAACAACTTTTTTTATATTTTCCTACCAAACTCACTTCCCAGCCATTTCCCTGTCAATTACATTTTCCTAGTAAAATTTTTTTTTCTCCCCAACCAAACACTACCTTAGTGTATAAAATAAGGGTAAAGTGTGTGTCATTTTAAAGGATGTAAAGTTGTGTCATTTTAAGTGAGAGAAAGAGATAGATAAAAGAGGAGAGAGAGTGGACCAAAAAAATAAAGGTGTGGGTCCCACCTCTTTGTGAGAGTGAAAAGATGTAAGTTGTGTCATTTAAAAGGACAAACATTTTTCCCATAAAATAAAGTCCATTCTCGTAAGTCATAACTATACAAAAAATAATCATTGTGTTATAGTTTTGTGCTTAAATGCATCATAAGTACGTCATTGGCTTTTTTTAGAAATTGGCAGTGTTTGTCAACTTACTTGAGGGTGTGTTTGGTACGCGGCATCTTTTTGGATTTTCAGGAAAATAAATTTTTTAAAAATTTTAATTTTCAGATATTATTATAAGCTGAATCTAAAAATCATATTTTTAAAAATTGAGAATTTTGGACAAAAAAAAAATTCCTGTACCAAACGCCCTTGAATATCTTCGACTCTAGGTGTTTTATTATTGAATAAGCTTGATGTGGGTTAAAATTAGTTTAATTTGGTACTATATGTTTAGTGTCTTATTCAAGGGTTTTATGTTTATCATTTAACATAATATAACTTCATTTTTTTACACACACATTAAAGAGGTGGAGTCCATATGTTTTTATTTCTCTTTTATCATTTCACTTTCTCTCTCCCTTTTGATGTGAGAATTAGAAACAACACTTACATTATATTACATAACACTAATAAAACCCCTTATTCAATGCAAGTTCATCATTAAAGGAAGTGCCAAAAATGAAATGAATCAGGATTATTCAAGAATATGACATGATGCTTAAAGTGCATTTGAATGACAATTTTGCTTTGACACTTCATTTCTAGTCACGTTGATGCTTTGACACTTTATTTTGCTTGTTTTTAGATCATCAGGATTTGCAGGTTATATTACTTTTAATAGTATATGAGGATTCACAAGCTATCACAATATAACTAATCATCTTTATTATTGTTATTTCCCCATTCTTTTAATTTTCAAGTTAGTACAAGATTGACAATTAAGAAAAAAACTATCAATAAAGCAATAAAAATAAAGATGCTTGTGCATGTGCATAAAATTAGGAATAAATTAAATTGCACAAAACAATAAATAAATTAGGTTTTAATTATCCTAAAATTAGTTTTTTGAACAAAAAAAGACACTTCTACTATAAAATATGTTTGGATGTCTGCTTTTTTTAAAAAAAAAAATCATAAAAAAGCCAAAAATTTGTTTTTTTGAAAACAAAAAAAAATTAGCTTCTAAAATAAACAAAAGTCAAAAGTTAAATATTTTTTTTCAAAATTCAAATATCTTTTAAAAATTTTAAAAAAAAAATTATCTTTAGTAAAAAGCATTTTTAAAATAAGTAAGACATAATAAAAAATACTTTTTTGAGAAACTCATCCAAACATACCCTTAGTGAATCACATAAAAAAAAACCCCTAAGCATGTACACTCTAATTTCACTAAATGTCCACTTATTCTTTTTTCTTTTTTTTATGTGATTCACTAAATGTCAACTTGACTCTCCCAGTATTTCTATAAATTTCATGCTCTTTGAACCGGCTATGATGCAAGGCTAGTAAAAAATAAAAATATTTAATTTTTTTTCAAATGTGACATATGAGTATCAAATTAGGCCCTTTTCTTTCTACTTAACTCTTTTGTTAACAATTAAACTAGTATTATTTGATGAATTTTATAAGAGTTATGTTGTAGGAAAAATAATTGTGTGATGTTATAGAGATTCG
Organism: Gastrolobium bilobum; assembly: GCF_033153095.1. NCBI lineage: Eukaryota > Viridiplantae > Streptophyta > Magnoliopsida > Fabales > Fabaceae > Gastrolobium > Gastrolobium bilobum. The sequence continues at coordinate 107,696 of NW_026895604.1, read as the reverse complement.
TTTTACGTGCCTTAATTTTTTATTTATTTTTTTGTTTTAAAAAATGTGGGCCCCACAAAATATTGTGAGTGTAGGAAAGTTTGTTGTGTTATGTTAAAGGATAAAATGAAAACCTTATTTGATTGTACACTTATTCTTCTATCTCTTTATTTTTATTTTTTTTTGTAATTTAAAATGTCCATGCATCTAACTAGTTTACTTAACTCCGGTTAAGTCCTATCTAACCACAGTTAAGTTTATTCGGTTTGCACTTTCTCCGAGCAAACTCTGAAACTCCAATTACGTACACATGACCCCGACCAGCCTATTCTAGAAATGAAGAGTCAAAGAGGGCAAAATAGTCATTTTGTAAACCCTTCATGAAAACCAGCCTGGGACTCTGTGCAAGTACAAAACGCGGACAAAATCTTTATGTTAAACGGGACCACGGTGGTTTCTTAAAAAAAAAAAAAAAAAAAACAAGGAACGGAAAGGAAAAAATTAAAAAGAAAAGGATAGAAATAGAAGACAAATTTTAATTTATAAAAAAAGAATCACTGAATAAATGGGGGCCTGGAACATGTTAAATTTTAAAAAAACGCAGAAACAAAAATTACCCTCTTCACTCTCTGTTCTCTGTCGCTCTTTCCATTTCAATTTGCTATTTTCGTTTCTCTCCTCGTTTATATCCCTTCCGATACTAATAAGGTTACAATGTCGGATCATCAATATTAAGTAGTTTGACCCAATTTTCACTAACGTTTAAAGAAAGACAAAACTTGTAAATATATCTCTTACATTTGTAATGCCTCCAATCTTATCTAAAACGAAGTCTATTCCTCCAAATAGGTCAGTATGGCCCTCATTAAGGGTGTATTTGATGAACATTGACCGACAACATAAGTAAACTAGTACAATAAATGAATCACAACAAAATTTGTACTTTTGTTTATTATTTGATGGTTGATGCACAAACAAAAAAATTTGTATTTTATATTATTTGATATAAGTATTTATAACATAATAATACAAAACTTAACACAAAATTTAACAGAACAATAAGTTTATGCACAAAAGCATTAGTAAGTCCACATGAATCACATGGTAAGCTTTTCATGCACCAATGGACATCATATAATAATATATACTCAAGTGTGTGTATCTGGAGGAGGGGCGATGATGAGCTATTGCTTTTATCTAAACTTTTAATTTTGTTATCATTATATATATATATATATATATATATATATATATATATATATATATATGGAAAAAACATTTATTTTTTTAAAAGATATAAGTTTATATCATTTTAGATCCTAACCGTTGATTTTCGTCCATCAACGGTTATAATCTATTGGGCCAAACTTAATGGGCCAAATTTATTATTAATTAATTAATAATTTTAATTTAATAAATTATAACCGTTGATAGACGAAAATCAACGGTTAGGATCTAAAAGGATATAAGTTTGTATGCTTTTAAAGGAGAGATGTTATTCCATATATATATATATATATATACTAGTGTATTACCCGTGCGTTGCACGGAGGAAAAAAATCGATTTGTTTGTCTCGTAAAAACTAATGCAACATATGCAAGATGCCGAACTTACATTTGTGATCCTTCATCCTCTTAGAAATGAATTAGTAATAATCTACAAATGAAAGTATGAAAAAAAAAACACATGAACATGTGAGTACAAATAAAAAGTGTTATAACAATACATCCATATATTGATGACCATGGAATATTGTTTGTTCAAAAATAGCACTTAACAATATACCATGTGTGCAAGAAAAGAAGCGATTCCTGCATGAGAAAAAAAAAGTAGCAGTTAGAAAAACCTAACGTTAACGAATATAAATAAAAAAGCACTTCATTGCCATTTTTTTTTTCTTTACCTATACCAAGGAGTGATGTTATCTAATAGTAGACAGAAGGAAATTCACGACATTAACCTTTGAAATACTTCCTTGTAAATTATATTAAGGGTACTATTTGTAACACAACCGATTTCATTAAGTATCAATATCTTTAATCCATGCTTGCTCTTTACTCTAGACAGTGTCACATATAATTACCCATGAGTGAAGACAGGCTTAGGGAGATAAATTGCAACATGAGAAAGAGATTGTCCTTGGCTCTTATTGATAGTCATGGCAAATAAAACAATCAGGGGGAATTCTCTTCTTTGGAAATTTATAGAAAATGTGTGACTTGATGGGCTCATCGTCATTCTAGGTTTTTATATTTTATCTCAGAAATGAACTTTCATTTACTACAATCAGATTTATAAAATAATAATAAATAATTATTATTTTTGCAAGGATTTGTATCGTTAATCTTTGGAATTTCACAAATTTGTATTTACAAAAATTGAAATCAGATGTAGTAATTTAATTATAAAAGAATAAGGATAAAATTTCAGTTAAATTATAAAAATATATTGGCGCGCCGGCCCTCCGGGCCGAGGTCATTTTTCCACCTCTAACTGTCAGCATTTTATATAAATAATTTTTTTCTTTGAAATTTCACAAATTTGTATTTACAAAAATAAAAAACAGATTTAGTAATTTAATTATAAAAGAAGAAGGATAAATTTCAATTGAATTACAAAAATATATTGGTGGGCCCAGCCCGGAGCCCAGTTTTCCACCTCTAACTGTCAGTATTTTATATAAATAATTATTGTTTGCAAGTATTAGTGTCGTTAATCTTTGGAATTTCACAAATTTATATTTACAAAAATTAAAATCACATAATTTTCCATTTAATTTATTTCCAGATTCTGAATTTATTTTACAATATAAATAATTTTGTTATTTTACAATTTTTTTAATGTTTTTGTTTTTTATGCAGCATTAATAGGGCTAACAAATATCCATGCAAAAAATAGTGAGACATTGAATGAATTGTCTGCCACCATAAATGATTAACTTATTTTTTCATTGATATTTTATTTTGATTTTTAAAAGAAATTATTATTTATTTAATATTTTATTTCCAGATCCTTTCCCACCATTACAATTTGAAATTTAAAATTGAAATCCAAAATTTGAAATCAATTCAGAATTCGAATTTCAAAAGAGTGAGCAATTTCAATGCAGAAAGCATTTAAAAGAGCTTAGTAATTCTAATGTACAAATCAGTGGGACATTGAATGAGTTGTCTGCCACCATAAATGATTAACTTAATTTTTCATTATTTTTTAGCTCAATTTTTAAAAGAAAATATTATTTATTTAATTTTTTAATTCCAAATCGTTTCCCACCATTACAATTTGAAATTTAAATTGAAATCCAAAATTTGAAATCAATTCAGAATTCGAATTTCAAAAGAGTGAGGAATGAGAAGAAAATCGAAATATGTGCATTAAATTTTATAGTGATTAAATTTTAATAATTTACTTTTTACAGAATCATAGATGTAATTTTTTAATTTTTTATTAAAATTTAAAATTTAAATTCTTTTATATTAATTATACCTATTTTTTTAAAGTAAGTTTTTTCTCTTTTAATTTAAAATTTTATATTTTTAAAATTGATTATACGTATAAATTAAAAACGTTTATATTAATTTAAAAAAAAAAATACTCATACGAAAATTTTTCATTTTTTGAATTATTTTTTAAGTAAAATTTTTAATTTATTTTCTTTTAAAGTATAAATATGTCATTTCTTATTTTTTTCATTTAATTTCCAAATTTAAATTATTTTGTATCAACTATATTTAAATTTTTATAATTTGAAATATTTTTTTGTTTAATCTATAATTTTCTCTTTTAAATTGTAATTGTGTTTTGGTAAGAAATTGATTGATTAGTAAATGGCAGCTTATGGTGTGTTGTTATGTCTGATTCTGATTCTTTAATCAGTCTTTTAAAATTCCTTTCACTGTATAATTCAAAATTTGAAACCATTTCAAAATTCAAATTTTAGATCAGATTAGTAATTCCAATGTAAAAAGCAATTAAAACAGCTGAGTCATTTCATTTCAAAATTCAAATTTTTAGATCAAATGAGCAATTAAAACAGCTGAGTCATTCCATTTCAAAATTCGAATTTTAGATCAGATGAATCATTCCAATTAAATGAGAAATCAAAATTCGAATTTCAAAATTTCAATGTAAAAAACAATTAAATCAGCTGATCAATTCCAATGTGACGGGCAGTAGGACATTCAATGACTTGTCTGCCACCACAAATGGTCATTTATTTCTTGATTTGAAAAATAAAATTTGATTTTTAAAAGACAACGCCAACATTAATGTTATGGTGAATTGGTTACCAATGGTATTACTATTTTTAAAATGACAACTCAATTCTCAATGTAAAAATACATGACCACAACGCCAACTTTAATTATCATTATACATATATATATCTATATATCTATATATATATATCTATATATCTATATATATATATATATATATATATATATATATATATATATATATATATATTCTGCAACTTTTATGTTACATTGAACTAATATTCAGGAATCATAAATTCACATAATATGTTTTTCTTGCCGTTATTATTATGAGTTTAATTAGCAACGTTTAACAAAAAGGAACTGCTAAATATTAAACGAATATTCAGGAATAATAAATTCACATAATTTGTTTTTCTTGCCGTTATTATTATGAGTTTAATTAACAACGTTCAATAGAAAGGAACTGCCTTGAAACATTAAACATAATACCATAAATACACTAAGAAATTAAATCGAAATATTTAAAAAATGAAATTTCAAAAACGAAATCGAAATCATATTTTGAAATTTTAAATAGAAATCACATCTTGTTTTAAAAGAGCTGATCATTCCAATGTAGAAATCAAGATCAGTTTAAATTTGAAATTTGAAAAGAGCCTCTCAATTCAATTTTAGAAATCATCATCATTAAAGTTTGACATGAAACATCTGAGTGGGACAGTTGGGCATTGAATGAGGTGTCTGCCACCACAACTTAATAAAACTTTTTTTTTATTTGTTTCGTAATTTATATTTACAATTTTAAAATGTTTAACAATATTTAATAATTTGAATTTGCCAAAGAAGGAAAGTTTTTAAGGGGTAGTGGTGTGAACAGAAAATACTATCAACTTGCAAAATAAAAGGAGATTTCCAATTTTCTCCATTTAAATAAAACTAATGACGATTTCATTATTGTACTTTATTTTCCAAATAAATTTTGAGTCGTTACAAATGCTAACATTAAACCACTAATAAATTATAGATATTTATACCTAGACATTAGGGGTGGAGTGGGGAACGACACAAACATGAACAAAGGCTACGTATACACCCGAAAATACAAAGTATTAAATTTTAACATTTCAAACAAACATTGCATGTAGAGAGACGAACACAACCACTTATTTTGAAGTGAGATCCCTTGATCAAATGCTTCTTTTTGTCACCATAACGTTCAAGCCATGTTTCATATGAAGGAAAACGGACATACTTGGAGATATGGGATGGCCTTCGACGACGTGGATGTGATACTTGAGGGGTTTCCTAAAAACCTTAACCCTAATTCTCACCTCCTCTATATATACTTATTAGTTGAGGGTGGAGGCTAGGTTAGATTTGAGAGGTCAGATTTGAGAGAACAAATTTGAGAGAATTGTTTGATTGTTTGAGTAAAGATTTATGCTTTGCATTTGAGAGATCTCTAGAGAGAGTTTGAGAGAAACATCTCTAGGGTAGTTTGATTATCACCATTGTTGGAGAGGTTGAGTTAACCACCACATTGGTGTATTTGATTATTTGTAACCATTATTTTCATAGTGGATTTCTGATCTGGACTAGGTCCCGTGGGTTTTTACTTTTTAATTCAAGAAGGTTTTCCCACGTTAAATCTGGTTGTGTTCTTCTTCTCTCTCTCCTATTTTCGTTTTGATTTTCCACTGCGCTGCCTGACCTGGTGAAGTTCAGGCTGAGGTATTGCCGAGATCCGAGATCAGGATCTTGTTGATGGACTTCTGCACAAAGGCCCCTGAGCCTATCTGAGGTAACCGAGTTTTCCCAACAGTGGTATCAGAGCCCGAGTTCGACAGGTTCTGAGGGAGACGAGATGGAGATCAGTGGCATAACTCATGATGGAGATATGTTCAAGTTAACCGCAGACAATTTCACATATTGGAGACCGATGATGGAAGATCATCTCTACTGCAAAGATTTGCATGAGCTCATTATCCTTGATGAGAGACCAGCAGGCAAGACAGATAAGGAGTGGGAGATCCTGAGTCGGAAGGCGGTAGCCACGATCAGGAAATATATTGATAAAAGCCTCTTTGAGCACGTGTCCGAATTCACGAACGCGTATGAGTTGTGGACAAAGCTGGAGTCCATGATTCAGAAGAAGACTCCCAGGAACAAAGCACACCTGGTTCGCCGACTTGTTAAGCTTGAATACAAGGACGACATGAGCATGATTGAACACCTGAACACCTACAAAGGTATTGTGAATCAGCTGTCAAAGGCTGATATGAAAATTGATGAAGAATTACAGGCATTGCTGCTGTTGAGCTCACTGCCAGAAAGCTGGGATACTCTGGTGGTGACCCTGAATAACTCGACTCCAGATGGAAAATTGAAGATGGATGTCGTGACAGACAGCCTCCTGGGCGAAGAATCCAGGAGAAGAGAACGAGGTATTTCGAGTACGTCTGAGGCCAACGTTGCTGAGAACAAAGGGAAATCTGACTCCCGCGGTAGAAGCAAAAGCCAGGGTAGAGGTCGTGACAGACGAGACAAGTCCAGAGGTCGGTCAAAGCCGAAATATGAGTTGAAGTGCTTTTATTATGGAAAGACAGGCCATAAGAAACCAGACTGCTGGACCCTATAGAATGATGAGAAGAACGGCTCTGTGAAGCCGGATCAGATTATTCCCAAGAAGAGGGAAGACAAGAGCACCACTGCGGTGGCTGCAAACCCTGATGCCGATATATTCCTCCTAGGTGAGGATAATTATTTGAATGTTGCATATGATGACTGCACCTGGATTGTTGACTCCGGTGCCTTCTTCCACGTTACTCCACACAAAGGTTTTTTCTCCTCTTATCGAGGTGGTGATTTTGGAGTCGTGAAGATGGGAAATCAAGTGACCAGCAAGATTGTTGGTGTCGGTGATGTAACTCTGACCACAGATGTCGGGTGCCGACTTGTGTTGAAGGATGTGAGGCATGTTCCTGACTTGCGTTTGAACCTAATCTCGGTAGGAAAACTTGATGATGCCGGGTTAGTGAACTACTTCGGTAGTGTGAGATGGAAGCTGGCCAAGGGAAACTTGGTCGTGGCCCGAGGTAAGAAATAAGGCTCCTTGTACGTGATGCAAGGAAAGATCAATGGCGGAGAAGCCAATTCTGTTCGAGATGAACCTAGCTTGGAGCTATGGCACAAGCGCCTCGGCCACATGAGCGAGAAAGGGCTACAGATCCTGAACAAGAAAGGATTACTGACTGGGTTGAAAGGCCAAGCGTTGGAGAGTTGCACGCACTGCCTAGCTGGAAAGCAGCACCGGGTTTCTTTTGTGAGACCGGATCAACCTAGACGACGCAGGTATATTCTTGACCTCGTCCATACTGATGTCTGCTCCATGTCAGAAAGATCCCTTGGAGGAGCTCAGTACTTTGTTTCATTTATTGATGACCATTCCCGCAAAGTGTGGGTATATTTGTTGAAGTCTAAAGATCAGGTACTCCAATCATTTAAAGAATTCCATGCTATGGTTGAAAGGGAGACTGGTAAGAAATTGAAGGTGGTTCGATCTGATAATGGTGGTGAGTATTGCGGCCCATTTGATGCATACTGCAGAGCGGCCGGGATTCGACTAGAGAAGACGCCCCCCAAGACACCTCAGCTGAATGGGCTGGCTGAGCGGATGAACAGAACTATTGAAGAGAAGGTCTGAAGCCTGTTATCCAATGCCGGATTGCCGAAATCATTCTGGGGAGAAGCCGTCAAAACTGCTGTTGATTTAATCAACCTCTCACCATCACGGCCACTTGAAGGAGAAATTCCAGAAGAAGTCTAGACAGGTCAGAAAGCGGCCTACAATCAATTGAAGGTGTTTGGATGCCGAGCTTTCATGCATATCCCTAAAGATGAAAGGGCCAAACTTGATGCAAAGACTAAAGAATGCATCTATTTTGCTTCGCCGAGATGTGAGTTCGGGTTCCGACTTTGGGATCCAATCAATAAGAAGATCGTGAGAAGCCGAGATGTGATCTTTCATGAGCATGAGAACATTCATGACATCTCAAAGCCCAAAGTCCGAATTACTGTCAGACGTGAACAACCCATCCCTCATGTCCGAGCTGAAGCAAGGGGAGAAAATCAAGAAAATGAAGAAATTGATGATCAACAACAAGCTGAAGATGACCAAGACATTGAGGGCCGAATTGAGGATGAGATCCGGGATGAAATTGATGAACCGGGTTCTAAAGCTGAAGAACAGCCGAGATATCCAACTCGAGAAAGAAGACCCTCTACAAGGTACCCATCTGATGAATACACCGTTGTTGCTGAAGACGGTGAGCCTCAGAGTTATGATGAGGCTGTGATGAGCTCAGAGAAAGAAGAATGGGAAAAGGCAATGCAAGACGAGATGAAGTCTCTGCACGAGAATCAGACTTATGAGTTGACCGAGTTGCCTAAAGGAAGACGAGCTCTGAAAAATAAATGGGTCTACAAGATCAAGAATGAAGAGAACGGGCAAAAGCCGAGATACAAAGCCTGAATTGTAGTGAAAGGCTGCAATCAAAAGAAATGAGTTGATTTTGAAGAGATTTTTTCTCCTGTTGTGAAAATGACCTCGGTCCGAACAGTGTTAGCCATGGCGGCTTCGATGGACCTCAAGGTAGAACAAATGGACGTCAAGACGGCATTTCTTCACGGTGATTTAGAAGAAGAAATATATATGAAGCAACCTGAAAGATTCCAAGCTCCAGACCAAGAAGACTTGGTATGTTGTTTGAAGAAGAGCCTTTATGGCTTGAAGCAAGCACCTCGGCAGTGGTACAAGAAGTTTGAATCATTCATGACTGATCATAAGTTTGAGAAGACTGAAGCCGACCACTGCGTATTTGTGAAGAGGTATGAGGCCGGAGATTTTCTGATTTTGTTGTTATATGTTGACGACATGCTTATTGTAGGGAAAGATAAATCGAGGATAGCCGCCCTGAAAAAGGCGTTGAGCTCGTCCTTCGCAATGAAGGACCTCGGCCCTGCAAAGAAGATTCTCGGAATCAAGATCATCCGAGATAGACAGAAGAAGCTACTGTGGCTGAGTCAAGAGAAGTATATTGAGAAGATTCTGAAAAGATTCAGCATGCACAAAGCCAAAACAGTGAGCACCCCCCTCGCCGGACATATAAAGCTGAACCAGAAGCAATGTCCGAGATCTGATGAAGACAAAGATGAGATGATGAAGGTCCCTTACCAATCCGTTGTCGAAAGCTTGATGTATGCAATGTTTTGCACTAGACCCGACTTGGCGTATGCTGTTGGAATGGTAAGCCGATATTTGTCAAACCCCGACAAAGAGCACTGGGAAGCAGTGAAGTGGATCTTCAAGTACCTCCGAGGTACGACGGACTTATGTCTCCGATTTGGAGAAAGTCAAGCCGACTTATGTCTCGGATTCTGATTTAGGGGGAGACGCCGACTCGGGGAAGTCGACTACAGGATATTTGATGAGATTTGCCGGAGAAGCTGTCTCTTGGCAATCAAGACTTCAAAAATGTGTTGCACTATCGACAACTGAGGCTGAGTACATTGTCGTTACTGAGGCAAGCAAAGAGATGTTATGGATGGAGAAGTTCCTCATGAAACTCGACCATGATCAAGACAAGTACGAGCTGGGTTGTGACAATCAAAGCGCAATCCATCTTGCGAAGAATTCGACCTATCACTCCCGCACTAAGCATATTGATGTGAGGTATCACTGGATCCGGGATGTGGTGGAAGGTGGTGAGCTCGAACTCGTCAAGGTGCACACTGACCAAAATTGGTCCGACATGATGACAAAGCCGGTTCCAGCAAGAAAATTTGAAGACTGCTGTGAAGGAGCCGGGTTGATGCTGAAGCCGACGCATTGAAGTCGGAGGGGGAGATTTGTTGGGCTTCCACCTTCAATGCTAAGCCCAAGCCCATTTGAGGGGTTTCCTAAAAACCCTAACCCTAATTCCCACCTCCTATATATATACTCATTAGTTGAGGGTGGAGGCTAGGTTAGATTTGAGAGGTCAGATTTGAGAGAACAAATTTGAGAGAATTGTTTGATTGTTTGAGTAAAGCTTTATGCTTTGCATTTGAGAGATCTCTAGAGAGAGTTTGAGTGAAACATCTCTAGGGTAATTTGATTATCACCATTGTTGGAGAGGTTAAGTTAACCACCACATTGGTGTATTTGATTATTTGTAACCATGATTTTCATAGTGGATTTCTGATCTGGACTAGGTCCCGTGGGTTTTTACTTTTTAATTCAAGAAGGTTTTCCCACGTTAAATCTGGTTGTGTTCTTCTTCTCTCTCTCCTATTTTCGTTGTGATTTTTCGCTGCGCTGCCTGACCTGGTGAAGTTCAGGCTGAGGTATTGCCGAGATCCGAGATCAGGATCGTGCTGATTAACTTCCGCACAAAGGCCTTTGAGCCGATCTGAGGGAACCGAGTTTTCCCAACAATACTTCCACAATGTAGAAGCAGCAACAGTCTTCATCTGAGTGAAGCTTATGTTCTTACCCAAACAACTTCTTGGTCCAGCATTGAAAGCAATAAACTTGGAAGTTGGAAGTGTGTACATGAATAATCTCTCATCTCTTAGAAATACTTGTCTCTGGTCTAAATTTGAAGCAATCTTCTCCCCATATTTCCTCCAACCTCCTCACCAAGAATTACCTACATAGAGCATAAGAAAGAATAGTTTTTCAGCATGGAACTACAACACAATCAGCCATAAATGAAGCAAGATAATAATACTTACCATGTTTGGATGGGACTGGAGGGTGCATTCCAAAGCAACATGTGATGCCTTCTGTCCCATAAGACGGATGAAATAATAATACTGAAAAAGAAATCTCAGTCAGAAAAGAAAATTCACGAAAACAAAAAGCTTACTTGAACAATCAAACATATATATATATATATATATATATATATATATATATATATATTATATGCCAACAGAAATGATATGGGGAAAAAGCAAGATAATTAGTCTCGTTACCTTTTTTGCAGAGAGAGCATCAGTGCAGACATTGCTGATGAGCTGAGAATTCACCTGATTAAATAAAAAGCAAAATTTCACTGGTACTTCAATCCTCATCATTTCATAGCACAATCTTGCAAGCTGACATGGTCCCAATTATCCCAATTTGTCTTTCTTTATAGGGCACTCTCCAAGGAGAATATGCAATCATTTCATCAAACACAATGCAAAAAAGAAATAAAGGGAAAAAAATCCTAATACAAACAAATTGGCCATTATCGCATTTTTTTAATAGGTCACAAAGACATCAAGTTTCTATATAAACTATAAAGCATAAAGAAGAGCAAATGTTTTGAGGTCCATCACATATTATATTTAGAATCATTTTTAAACTAAATTTCTCACCATCATAGGACAAATACCTTGCAAATTGTATCAAAACCAACATTAGTTTCCACAAACCGGTTTTTAAGATCTCCATTCAGAGTCACAGGAACACCAACCACCTGCAGAATCCCAACACCATAATCAATAAATTATTGTTGAAATTGTACACTGAAATTAAACTAAATGATATAATGAACAAATAAGGGAAACTATTAACACTAATTTAAAGATAAAAAACTTTCCATTTGGATGTACATATTACCTTTCTGTAGAGAGACAATACCACCATTCTTCAATTTTGAAAAATCCAAGGAATTAGAAATTCTTAATAGGGGATGATCATGAGGTAATCCCAACCTTGAGTGCAAAGATCTCCTAACTTCAACTGCAGAAAGCATGAACAATTCATAAATCATGACACATGCAGATAAAAGAAATGATGTAGAGTGGTAAAAAAAATTACCCTATCTATGCCAGAGTTCAACACCATACCTTGCTTCAGTTCTGTCTCCCCAAAACTCAGTTCATAGAAAACAGTTACTGGATGCAGAAGAAAAAAGAGAACAATAAGTATCAAACACATATGTGAGCCAAAAAAAAAGAAGAAAAAACATTACTATGAAACAACATTATAACTAAATAAATAATAAAAAGTTAAAAGACAAAAAAAATTAAACAGAAATTACGATTATATATTCTTCATAGAAACAAAATCAATTTCTTTCATGAATTTCTCCAGTTCCATGAAAATGGCGTGAAGAAAGTGGAAATAGCGTGAAGAAATTATTGAAAAATAATAATAAAAAATGGAAGAAAGAGGAGATAACCATATACACTCAAAAAATGGCGTGAAGAATATCTTCAAAGAAATCAGAGATTCAAATGCTTCTAAGCATATCCACTCAAACTCGATCTAATCTGCAAAACACAAAGGAACACTATAAGATGCAAAAAGAACAACAAAAATTGAGAAAAATTTGATTAAATCTGCACGAAAAGAGAACGACGAAGAACAGGAGAAAGAACTACGAACAAAAAAATTGTGCACTGATAAAAAATGACGAACAGATAAAAAAAGAACGACTAAGAACATAAAGGATGGGTTTTTCCTCTGATATAGCAGCTGGAAAAAAAAAAGAACAGAAGAACAGGAGAAAGAAGAAGATGAGAAGGCGTTTAGGGTTTTGTTAAATGTTTAACAATTTCAATGAAAAAAGCAGTTGAACATTTACTGAGTTGTCAGTTTTCAAAATTTAAATTTTTCTCTTTTCTTCCACATTTAAAATTTGAAAAGGATTATGAGCTGTGTCCCAATAAAGATGAGAACAGATCTAAACCATTGATTTTGGACAGCAAATCGTGGCCATCAATTTTGAGTCCAGATTATAATTTTTTTTTGAATTTTTTTATTCCCTGAATTACCCAAAAAGGAAACTTTTTGAATTGTGGAGTGTGAAAGCAAACACGTGTCAGAAGGAGAAGCAGCCACGTGTCAGAAGTTGCCAAAGAATGGCTTTGTCTTAGAATATAAGATATTTGTCTTAGAATATAAGATATATAGAGGTAGGATCATTTGACACCTATGTCAAATTTGAATTTTGACACCTCATCTAGGAGCCATTAGATCAAAAAAGATCAACGGTGTCACATGCTTACAAATCAGAGTCATTGATCTTTTTTGATCTAATGACTCTCAGATGAGGTGTCAAAATTCAAATTTGACACCGGTGTCAAAGGATCCTACCTCATATATATATATATATATATATATATATATATATATATATAATAATAATAATATTTTTTAATAATAATATATAATTAGTGTTAATAGTTAATTCATTCCTTAAAAATATTTGTAATAGTTAACTCCTTTCGTTAATCTTAGTAATACTTATAATTATAACTTTGATGTTTTATTTTCACATCCACTAGGAAAAAAAATTAGATCAGCCATCACATATACTCTTGCCATCAAGGTCAACTCTTACTTGTAATTAAAATCGAAGACAAAATAATAATTTTGTCTTAAGTGGGAATATAAACAGAATTAGTGGTTGTACATTATCTACTCAATTTTCACATTTTTTAAGTAATAATAGTATACTTCTAACAACCTATTATTCAATTTGACTCTGCCAAACTCCGTTTGTATTATTCACCTTAAGTTGAGAGATTTTCATAAGAAGCTTTGCCCCCTTTTTCCTTTAGCCTTGATTACAAAGTCCTCGTCTTCTCCATTTTAGGGTATGACTTTTCAAAGGCTTATTGTGTAGAAAATTCGCAGAAGGGACTTACAATTATCATTGAAAGGGGTTGTTCTAGTTTAATTAGTATTTTACTACTATATTTGAGTTTGGGTCCTAGAAATTTAAATGCGTTAAAATTTTGATAGGAAAATTTTTGTTGCTCACATGATCCTACTCAACTTGAATCGGACTAATCGAATAGTCAATGAATCGATGGATATCCAATATATATAGAGGCGATTTATTCTTATATTAGTATAATAATAACAAATCTTACATTTTATATATGTATAAATGAGAAAAATATTTCTGCAGTTAATGCAGATAAGTTATCTGTATTTATTCTCAAAACGACGTCATTTTGCTATTGAAATCTTAAAAAATTATAAATATAAAGACTATTATAACCCTGGAATAAATTAAAATTACAAAAACACCATGATTTCCGCCCAAAACGACGTCGTATTAGGCTTACTGCAGATAACTTATCTGCAGTAACTGCAGAAAAAGCGAACCCTATATATATAATATATATATATATATATATATATATATATATATATATATATATATATATATATATATAATGCCTTATGAGTCGAGGTGGTGAGTTTCATTAATTGCATCAAGTTCAAATTTTGAAGCATCTTTGTTGTCTATGTTTTACTATTTCACTTTTCTTCTGAATTTCTATCTTTCGTGACTGGGGAATATGCTGGAATTTTAACTTACCATATAGTAATTGCAGCATATTTGATTTGTGAGATAAAAAAAAAATCTTAAAGATGTTTATATTTTCTTATTTTTATATCATTTTTTTAAAATAACTTTGAAATTCTGCTTCACGAAAATAGCTATTGATTTTTTTTAATAAAAATAAAATGTTAATTTGAATAAGATGGCCTAAAAATTTCAAAAAAATAATAATTTAAATTTGTTGAATTAAATAAGCTATTGTTTTACGTCTTTCATAATCGAGCTAAAATTAATGTTCTTAATTATTGTAAGTATAATTATCTTTGTTGAAATAATTTTTTTAGAATGGGGTAAAATAAATATTTTTACAGTTATTAATACTTCACACAATTAACTTAGAATAACCAATTACCAAAAAAATAAATAAATAAAACTTAGAATAACCATCTTAAAATGGTTGTATAAGAGTCACTATAAGATTAAGCATCCGTCATACATTATGTATATTCAGATTTAAAAATAAATTTTATTTTTAATAGGCTAATTTTAATAAATAATAATTTTTTTAATCTAAGTAAAATTAATTGATTTCATTTCTTTATTATTTATCTTGATCTTGGTTGTGATAATAAGCAAAAAAAATTCCCTTGGTAACACTTAACCTTTTTAATCCCATTGATCTCTCTTAATGGAGTTGGCAATCCCTTTTAACATCAAAATGTAGATCATAAGTGGTTGATCGCTAAACCATGATAATTTTTCATTTAGACTCTTCTATCCTAATCTTTTATTTTCAATAGCTTTATTAAATTCTTTTTTGGGTTAAATTGAAACAACCCTTTATCAGTTGATCCACATATTTTATTTTCAACACCCTTACAAGTGTGACATACTGTAAAATAAATACGAGAAATTAAAAAAGCTAACATACATATTAAAAAAAGTTTCCTGTGGAAGCTTTTAGTTTTTTTCTATATTATAAAAAACTCTTTTTATAATAATAATTTTTATAAAATTATATTTGTTTAAGCTTATACTTTTAATGAAAAGAAAAACTAAAAATAAGACATGTTAAACAGGCACTAGAATGGACTTGATTTTATATAATAATAAATAATCATCAATAAATTAAAATTATTTGATTTATTTATGATACTATTAGAGTTTGTGGTTATGGATCTTCATTAATAAAGAGGAACAAGAGAATTGTGAAGGAGAGGAGAGAAAAATTATAGGGAATACAGATGGAAAAAAATCAAAGAATAAGAGAAAAGAGTGGCGACATTGGAGAATGTTAGAGAAATAAGGTTATTTTATTTTGTTTCCTCATTATTATGAGGATTTTATAATTCTCATTCAACATGAGAATTAAAAGTTTTCTACACACCCTTCGATTTTCGTGCTGACATGGGTCTTGCATATAATTTTTTCTAACACATGGGTCCCACATATTTTTTATCTCTACAACATAAGATTTCAATTCTCATTCAACATGAGAATTACAAAACCCTTATTATAATATTATTTAGTATATGCTTGGATGATTTTTATTTATTTAAGAATTTTTTTTCTCAAAATAAAAATACTTTTCACTTAATGTATATATTTGAATATAACTTTTGAAAAAGGTAAAAGTCAAAATAAAAAAATGTTTTTTTAAAAACTCTATAGCAACTAGTCACACCTCAATTAGGCGCATCTAGTGTTTGGTCGTGCCCTAACTAAGCGCGACCTAGCACCATTCATGTAACACGTGTCTACTTGCAAGAAATTGTGACTATTCTCATAAACCAATACGATATTTTCTAGCGTACTTTATCCTCTCTCACACTTCTTGAGAAAACTTCTCAAGAGGTCACCCGTCCCAAAATTGCTCGAAGTCAAACACACTTAACTGTGGTGTTCTTAAGTTATGAATTACCGAAAAGTAATACATCTTGTTAGTATAGATAGGACATATTAATTTCTTTAAGTCATCCTCCATTGTATAATCATATACATGTACAGCTTCTGGATCCTCTTGTTCGGGTGTTGATTCGATTCATTCAGGTACCCCTCTAGCTGGAAGCCTGCCAAAAGACGCTACTCCCCGCCCTCGTTAACGCCCACGTCATTACAATCCACGCCCTATGGTGGCGCGACCAAACCCCTTACACGCCCAATTTGGACACGATTGACCCAGTTGCCCCTATTTAAACCCCTCTTATTTCCATATTCTTCACAATTCTTCTCAATGATAAACCCCTACTGTTAGATACATTATCATTTGCTTATTCAACTCTTTTTTGTGTTTTTGTTTACATATCGTATTGTTCTATATTATAATTTGTTGGCTTTTATGTTAAATTACTAATGCCAAGTGATTTAATAAAAAATATGAAAAAAGTCATAAATATTAGACAATCCATAACATAAAGAAAGTGATGACAAAAATATAAAAGGTCCATAAATATAATACAGTTCATAACATATAAAATGTCCATGACAACATAATAAAGAATACAAAAGATAAAATATACGACAGAGGAGGCCACTACTGATGACGCGCCTGATAATCTGGCAATCTGCGTTTGCCCTTCCCCCCGCGCGCGCAAGACTCTCGAGGCATGTTTTGAGTTGGAGCTGGAATGTCAAATTCCTATGTCAAAACATGTAAAAAAAACCATCTGCATCTGTACCTGACAGGATGGGAGATGATGTAGACATATGGTACGAAGTTGGGGTGGCCTCTGTCGGCTACTGTGGCTGATGGTCTCCATGGTCTAGGTCAAAATATAAACGACTGCAAATGTCGTCAAAATCTGCCCAAGTCCACGACTGATATCTGTGACTACTGCTCTATGCCTAACTAGATAGCTTGAGCCTGGATGCCATAGCCACTAGATTGGTTTGATACACTGGCTGGCTCTACAAGTTCATCAAAGGATGCGTACTAGCATGGCTAGGATAATATGGTTGGTCCTCCTGCTGAAGGGGCTTATAATATATGGGTTGAGTGTCATATGCATGACCTATCACTGGAGGCATGTACCATTCATCTATGTGTGGCCTGGGCCCTTGAATAAGCTAAGGAACTGGTGATGTAAGAACCCGCACCGTTAATTAAGGAAGCTAATTAATTAATTAAGATAAATTAGGAAATAATTCCATAATTGACCCTAATAATTATTATGAGGCTTTAATAAGTATAGTAAGTGAGTAATAATGCTGAAAGTCGCTTTTCTCACGAAAAGTGCAGATACTGGTTCTACTACTCGGTATAAATGCGTACCGATGAAGTATCCCAGAAAATTATAATAAGTGCATGAATATTCCTAGAATATTATATAGGACTAGTAAAACGAGTTTCAGGTCAAAATAATGAGAACTGGTGCTAGAACTGATACTGGCTATGGAAAAGCATGTACCGGAAAGGTGCTGCGAAAAATAAAATAAAAATATGATAAATCCTAGAAAAATGAGTAGGTTCTGAATCCTAAGTTTGGGATTTAACTACTAAGCGTAGCCATTAGTGCTAATATTGTGTGATTAATTAAGTGGACCTATATAAGCTAAGTGGCACAAAGACCTAGGTTATTTTTGGTTGCCACTACGTGAGTTTTCTGGTCTTCATCAGCTGCCACCCTTCTCCTCCATTGTCACCCTCTTTTCTTCACTTAAAACCTCCAAGTAGTCACCTTTGTGCATTGTTCCTTCACCAAAGTAGTGTAGGCGAGTGATAGCAAGCTTGTGAGGGTGTGAAGTCTCACATTCTGAGTGTGTGTGGTTACTGATTGGGTGATTTGAGTGGCTGAGTTTCCTTGTTGGTTGTGAGGAAACCATTTCCTTAGCACTTAAGGCTTCAAGGAGCCATTTTGATGGTGAAAGGTCCTAGCTTGTAGAGCATTTCGTATTTGGGAAGTGGCAGAACTTTGGTGCTATGTTGAGGACCCTTATGGTGTCTCATTTTCGGATTTTTGGAGCTTAGAGGTATACCATGAATACCTCTTTGTCTTTTGATGATTTTAAGCTTGTTTAATCGGTTAAAAAGTAAAACTTTGATCTATTGAATAAAGGAATGTGTTTCTGAGTCTTTAGCATGTTAATAAACATATGTTTAAGGAGTTCTTGAACTCCAGATCGAGTTTGGATCATTGGAGGTCAATTATACCTTTAAGACTCAGTTTTCTGCATTCTGTCAAAGAAGTATTCGAATACTTTTCGGGCAGTATTCGAATACTTTCTGGAAAAAAATGCAGTAATCGAATACTTCGCGAGACAACAGCGACCTAGTTTAGTAAAATTGCGATATATCGAGCTACAGAGCTTTGCATTTAGTGAGGTTTGAACCTATGTGAAGCTAACACATAGGCATACAACCCTGTAAAATTTCAGATCCATTGGATAAGTGTATTTCTCTCATTTTATGTTTGAAGTCGCGACCCTTTTGCTGGAAATTCAGTTTGTTGTAGGAACTTTGCAAAAATCTTAACCGGAGTTATACAACTCCGATTGAGACATAAAATATGTCGTTGGAAATCTTGAGATGTCTAGTTTAACATATTAAAATCTTAGAGTATTTGGTAAAGAGTTGCAACTGTAGTTTTAAACTGGTAGTCGAATACTCCTTGTAGGAGTATTGGAATACTTTTATGGGAAGAAAAGTATTCGGATACCTTTGAAGAAGTATTCGAATACAGTGAGGTTTGGTATTCGGATACTGGGGGGAAAAATATTCGGATACTTGGTAGTATTCGAATACTTAAATGAAAGTAATCGAATACTTTATGGAGAGCTAGAGTATTCGAATACTACTCGTGGAGTATTCGAATACCTCCTGCAGAAACAACATGAAATGAGTTAAATTGAGTATGAAAACCTTAAGCACTTAGTGTAATCTTGCGTAATGATTATTGATGATTAAGTATTGTATTAACAGATTATGATTGTGTTGTTTGTGGGCCTTGAGCTTGTGTTGACTCTTGGTTTGGATAGCTAGCTTACAAGGTAAGCTTTCGTGTCCTCGGTTTAGCCATTGTCGGTTCCACCATACCCCATGGGGGAATGGTTTATATGCATGATGTGTTTCCATGCTTTGATGATTGGAATGCTTTTGAACTGTTATGTGTAAGAGTCTTATAATATGCATGTGTTGTTCCACTTTGACGGTAAGCCTGAGTATATAGCGTCATACAAGATGGTGAGACTGGGGTGGATGCAAATAGCGTCTTGCACTATTTGTAGGAGATAGACGTATATCCTGCATTTCTCTGCCAGTAGATTATATTGACACACATGACATGGTTATCTGTGCATTACACTGACTTTGGAACTTACATATATTGTGTAACTGTTTTAGAACTTATATTGCACATGTAAGTGAGCTTGGGGTGGAAATCCTTGAGGACCCTTTATCTTACTGAGATTTCTTTTTAGAGATCTCAGCCCACGTTTGACCACCATTTCAGGTTCAGGTAATGTTGTGGTTGAGACCTCAAGCGGCAGGAGACCGGAGCTTAGTTGATTTATTATGCTGTTATGCTGATTATATTGGATGATGGATTATGTCTGCTGCTATTTTCTTGATTAGCTATGATTATGTTGTTGTTGTTGAGACTCTGTTGGCTTTTTTGCCTTATTTGTTGAGCATATGGATTGTCCATGCCGCATTGATTTGACTATGTCTTGTTTTAGATTCGAGTTGTAATAATGTATCAGGATTATGTCTGGACTACGTGTCGTAGTCCCGTGATTTTAGATACTCACTGTTATTTATATATATTGAGGTATTTCAGCCAGATGTCCTCTGCAATTTACATACACACGATGTTTTTATGAAAATGATTAAGTAATCAACTTGGCTAAGTATAATGATGTCATAATTGAATGAAATAAAAAGATATTCCGTAATTTAATTAAGCGTGGCTTAATACGATGACATGTTAACAAACCGGATATATACGGGGAGTTACAGGTGGCATTTGTCGTCGATGGCGTCCTATCTCGCGTCCCTTTTTTGCACGATGCCAATGTCAATAGACAGTTGGGCCTCATCCGGAAGCTAGGTCAGGGGTGCCTGTGGTCTTGCCTTTTCCACCCGAGTTGTCTCTTTGAAAAGTGCTATCATGCGACCAATCTCCTCATGGACATACTCCAAAGTGTAGTTTGAGAATTGCTCAAGAGTGGTCACGAAATACAACATCTCCAGGCCATCAACCTATAACTCAAAACATAAATACATAAGACAAACACATAATAATAATAAATAAATAAATAAATCAACATAAATAACTTACACATCGTCCTATCTTGGCAGCCTTCTTTGTGACGTATCGCTTGAAAGTTAAATGGCCTTGAAGGCTGTAGCATGTGAGAGGGAAAAACAAAATTTTTCTTATGCGGAATCACACATGCAATCAAGAATCATGTTTTATGACAGTATGATGTTACCTTTGTTTGTGAGTTCAAAACTCCAAGACGATCAGTGTCAGGTTTGAAGGGTTCAAACCCTCTAACGTTGATCCGCACCACCCACGTCAAGATGCAAGAACTCTTCTTGTCAAGCCACCAATTGACCACCACAAAGAGGCTTGCTATGCGCTCAATAGGTGAAGAAGGAGGCTAGGTAAATGTGTTTAGAAGAGTGAAGTCTTCAGCATGAAAACTTTACAAGAGTGGGGAATGGATTGGAGTAGAATTGGCTAGGTCTTTTTCTGAAAACCTTAAGGAGAACTTACCCCTAGTATGCGCACAAGAGAGTGAGAGAGTTAGAGAAATCAAATCAGAATTTTCACTTAAAAAATCAATGAAAGTGGCGCACAAGAGAGGAGAAAAAAGTGGAGTTGTTGCAATTCAAAATTCCCAACAACCTACCTTTGAATCCTCATGAGACTAGGTCTCTATCTAGTCAAGATTATGAACTAATGGTCATCATATGACCATCCTATTCATGCACCCAATTCAGCCCCAAAAGGGGTCCAGATACTTTGAGCTGTTGCATTCAAGTTTGAACCAACTAGCTCACTGATTCTCTCAACAACCAAATCTGATTGGAGCTTGTTTGTTTGAAAAAGATGACACTCATCTCCAACCAAAGTGGCGCCCAAAATCAGCCTTTGGAGATCTCCATAGATCTTCTCTTGATACAAGGAATTTGTTCCAACAAGATCTCATCTTATCCTTTTGTTATGAAACAACTTTTCATAGCCAATTCAAATTCGAATTCAAACATTTAAATTCAAATGTTCAAACATTGAAATTCTAAATTCAAATTCAAATTCAAATTTCAAATTCAAAATTCAAAATTTAAATATTTGATAATTAATTTAACCAATTAAATTAATTAGTAATGTATTGGACCATCCAAGCCCATTAACCATACCATGCGCTCTCTCTCTCTTAGGTGGGCTTCCAAACTTCACTTGGGCTAACAACCATTATTAGGCCCAATACCTTTAATGCTAGATCATCATGACAATAAGGTGTTAGTATGTGACCCATTAGGTCCAACATAACCACTGACATAAATGGGCTTGGGCCCAATAAGCCCACAACCCATTTAATGACAACACAGAGCACTAGCAATGCTTTGTTGCCCCAGAGCTAGTTAGATTAATGACTTGATCATCCTATTACACATATTTGGTTGCCGTATATATTTCCTTTCGTCTCGGTTACCTTCCCATTAAACCTAGGGTAAGGAAACGTATCAACCCTTGCGGTTTAGGGTAAGCTTTATTCGAAATAGGGAATCTTCAATTTACTGACTCTAAAGGCAGATCATCTCATGATCTCTTTTACTATGCATAGATTCCCGAGTCCCTGTAAATGTCATCCCGATTTCTCCGGTTTACAGATAACCTAATATCTCACAAAGATTTGACGAATTCCTTCAGCTTATCACCCTAGCCCTGTGCTCTTTCAGGACAAGCCCAACAGTATACCTATGAGTCTCCATGTTTCAGGCAGACGAGGTATACAATCAAAGCATGCCTTCTAGAACACAGTCTAGGTAATAACTTCTGGTCTAAGGAAAGACATACCCAAATATAAAGAGACCACTCTAATGATGCTATCTGTGAGATTTCCTCATAGAGTCTCTTTGTGGGTTTGTTTAGTGCGAGCTATACCCTTATAGGTCCACCCACGACTTTAGCTAAGACATCTCCATATCTGTAGCTCATGAGAATACAAGTAGATAAGTCGTGCTAGTCTTACCCGAGATCACTGATCCCCACTCTCAGTGTCTCTAGACTAGGAACATAAAATTAGGAATAAACGTGCGGTATCCTTGAATCCTCATGATCGTTATCTCATCACAGATACTCAAGAGATATTTGTTCTATTCCAAGGGGTTTATCCAGTTACTCGTATAAAATATTAACAATAATATTGAGATAAAATATGAAACAGGATAAATAGTGCTTTTATTTATTTGCGACAATATAAAAGGTCCACATATGTCCTAATCTAATCAAAAGATTGTCTCTAGGACATCCATATACTAACATCGC
This sequence comes from Gastrolobium bilobum, assembly GCF_033153095.1. NCBI lineage: Eukaryota > Viridiplantae > Streptophyta > Magnoliopsida > Fabales > Fabaceae > Gastrolobium > Gastrolobium bilobum. The sequence goes on along the minus strand of NW_026895604.1, from coordinate 84,673 downwards.
TTACCACTGAGTTTGTACCATTTCATGTACTCATGGTTGGGTGACATCAGGCTATGTAATGGGAGGGGCACGTCTATGTGTTGCTCCCTACTCTCCCGTCTCTGTATAGATTTCCTTAGCTTGCGAAAACAATTTTCATCTTTTTTACCTTGAAGGTTATAATCATGCACACTTTTATATTTTATGGTCCTATGAGGTATCGGTTGATCCCGTCCAAACTGCCTCATGCATCTATCAGGCTAGAGATACTTAGTAATGTGAAAACAAATAACGGGTGTCCTACCCATCCATAAATACCCTGTATGATCAAATACACCCAAGAAACCGTAGCCGAGGTATGGTTGCCAAATAACCTACATAATAAATAAATATACAATCAATTGAGTATTCACTACTATATGTAACCATAGGCTTAAAGCAAACCACCTACATAAAAAATAAATACGCAATCAATTAAAAATATACCTTATCTCTACATAAGGTGTTTAGTCTGTCTCGATACCAATTAAGTGAGTTCATTTTGATGCGCCCTAAATCATTAAACTTGATTTTCAAATTCAACATAAACATTAATTATAATACACATAAATAAATAATGAATCAGGCAATACAAAAAGATACATACCAGTGTCTAAAGTGCCAGTTCGACTGAGTTAGAAGAGGCAAAGGGAGAGTAATGGGTGAAAATTTGAGCCATGCTCTGATCCAAAGCAAAACAATGCATCCACCAATGTTTGATATGTCAATGTCTATACACTCACACAACTGTCTAAACAAGTATGCTAAAATCGCAGACCCCCAACTATATGAACCAATCTCATCAAACTCCCCCGCAAGTAAGGCAATGTAGCGACATCCTACTACGCTATCCCTCGATCTATCGCAAAGGAGCCAAGATCCTAACATATGTGCAATGTGCGCCTTAGTGTAATATATCACATTTTGCGAATGAGCGGCAACTGCACTCCAATGCGAATACACTTTATTGAAGTATGATAGCCTCACATTGCTAAAAGTGAGCTCAATGGCCTCGTTAAACCCATTACCAAAAACTTGGTTACACACAACCAACCAATCCAGGAAAATAGATATGGTAACTACTTGTCCGTCAATAGGCAATCCCAGGATAGCTGCCACATCTTGTAACGTAATGGTTATCTCGTCCTGCAACATGTGGAAGTTGTGTGTCTCTAATTTTCATCTCTCAACCAAAGCATTGATAAGGGCAACATCAATATGAAAAACATAAGACAATTATCAATTTATAGGTTCAAATACACTAATTTACAATGACTATATTTCAACACAATACTTATAACAAAATTCATAAATATATACCTGCATATGTCGCATGCAAGCGACATGTATGAATCGAGCCTGAGTTAGGCATTGTGCGATCAGGTCTAGAATATCACTGGGTTGTGGTCCTCTAGTTAATGTACCTCTTCGGCAAATCTTTAGCACTCTGTGGGTCTCCTCATTCCACACAGCCCATGAAACGTGGGTGCACTGTCTGCGCCTCTTGTCATCTATATGATCCAGGAAGAACATGTGTAGTGGGATCGGTGGGCTCAGGCTCATGCTCAAGTGTAGACCGAGGAGGCTCGGATGAAAAGGACTTATCCATAATAATATGCTATAATTTTTCAAAACATATTATCATAATATATTTAATTTCAAATAGTTTATAGGAATTAAAAATGTATTAAATCAAAAATATTTTTTTTATACAAAATCACTAAGCATAATAAAATTTGTTATGTATGTCCTAAGTCACTAATCATAACCTAGGTCACTATCCGTGTTCCAAACCACTACGTACATTACAAGTCACTAACCATGTCGCTAAAGTATTTCCTAGGTCATTATTCATAAAATAAGTCACTAACAATTTCCTAAGCCAATAACAATTTCCCAGGTCACTAACAATTTCTTATGTCACTGTTATAACATTTCTATTGCTGTAATTTAAAAATATAGAAAAAATATATTAAGATTTACTTGACTGACAGAGTTTCGCGGCGCAAAAAAGCTCAAGTAGAACTGAAAGAGAAATCTAGAGAAAAGTCAGAGCAAAATATTAGAGAGAAGATATAGAAATGGAGTGAAGTGAAAAAGTGAAGGGAGGATATTTATAGGAGTGTTGGGTCGTGCCTAGGTGGTGGTCGACAAAGCACTAGATGCGTCTAATTGGAGCGTGATCATTCACGTCAATTTTGGGTACGACTGTTGGTATAAATTCATAATTTGGTTTCAAAATACTATATTTTTATAATTTCTTATTTAAATAATAATATTTGAATTTTTTTGCCCTAAAATATTTATTAATTGCAAGCCATCAAATAAAACTCAACACACTTGATTTGATCGTTAAAAAGTTTATTACTAATTCAGTTCTATTTGTTGGTTAATATTTATAATTTTATACTTTTATATGAATTTTATTTAACTCGAGTTGAATTAGTAACTCAGAACCAATAACCCATTACTTTGATACCTCAACTAAATTAATTATGGATTCGAGTTTACATCATTGATCAGCCTTTTCAAATATGTTTACAAGAGGCTTGCAGCCACTCATTCTCTTAAAAAAAATAAAATTTAATATTTCTAATGAAATAAAAATTATCTCTTACATTCTTATAGAAATGTGTGAGATCCATATATTATACTTCTCTATTATTATATTTTTTTTTGGGATAAACTATAATTATCTTTTATCAGAGACAATCATGCTCGAGTCGAGAACATTCATATTATAGTGAGGCTAACTTTTCCAAAGATTTTTTTTTATATTGACAAGGACTTGAACCAAAGAGCTTGCTTAAATGGAATTAAACATGTACCATTTAAACTAACACCATTTGATATTTCTCCATTCTTTTCATACGAATCTTACATATTTTTAATGTGTGTAAAAAGTAATTTTATTTCTAATTTAAAAAAATGAAAGAAAAAGCTAGAGCAATATAGTACAAGTGTACAACTATTCTACTTAACTTGGGTTAATCTTTGTAACCACAGTTAAGTTTATTTACCCAGGAAACGACAATGGGTCCCGCAAGACACAAAATGCAAACTTGGAATTAATGAGTAGGCCGTTCCACTTTCTCCCAGCAAACACCGAAATTCCAATTACGCACACAAGGCCACTGCTAACCAAGCATTAAAATAAATAGTCCACGAGGGTAAAACCGTCTTGAAGCACCAAAACCCCGCTCCCCACAAAACCCAGTCTGTGTATTTGCAAAAAAGAAAATAAATAAATAAATAAATAAAATTTCTATTTTTTTTTTTTTCCTTGTTGAAAGCGGAAAATTCGTTTCATGCAAACAGATACAAAACCCAAAATTTCACACTCACACTTTCAGTCTCAGTCTCAGTCTCACTCTTCAGCCTCTCTCTCGTTTCTTCTCTTGCTCTTTTCGGTTCTCGTTTCTTTCAAACCCTCTCACGCGCTCTTAAGTGAGTGAATCGGTACTTGCGATTCGGTACTCGGATTTCTTTTTTTTGGTGATTCTGCAATTTTGTTCCATGCAATAACTCTTTTCGGTACCGATTCTGTGACTCTATCTCCGTGTTGTTGTTCTGCATTTTCATTTTATTTTTGTAATTGTTCATTTTCAGGGTCTAGGGTTTTGCTGTCAGCTCAGTGAGACGCTTAAAGTGCGGTTTTCCGCTTCTCAGGTGAGACAGAAGTAGAAAAATCATGAATGTATATATTTATTATGGTTGGATTTTTGTTTGACTAGTTCTATTCAACTGTTTTCTTCGAAGGTCCTCATTTCGGGAAAGGTTTTTGAACAACATTGTTCATTTTCTCTCGTTTTTTTTGTTTTTTGTTTTCTCGAACACCTCACCTCTCTCTCTCTCTCTCTTATTTTCATTTAACAAGTTGAAATGGAATCGAAGGTGTTTGTTTCATTTCTGTTTTTTTTTTTTTTTGTGTTTTGGTGAACAAGGATGCGAAGTAAGCTCCATTGATGAAGTAGTGGGGGCTTTCTTTACCTGTTTAAGGATTTGGGTTAGATGATGATAGCTTTCATGCTTTTGGTTGGTGAATTGGTAGGAATTCTTACGTGACTTTGTGATCTCTAGAGATGTTGATTAGTGAATTTATGTATGTAAGGCCACAATTAGTGCCCTAATTAAGTAGCAGTATCATTCATAGGGGATAATTACTCGTGATTTTGATTGTAAATAATTAACACTTCCTAGTTCAAAGTTATAAATATGCCTTTGTGTGGTTTGGTTTAAACACACAATTCTGCATAATTGAATCTATCTGTTTCTGTGGGAGTATTTTTCAAGGAGATAGTACTTCCGAGTAAGAATGGCAGCATTGCCTCTTCGTTAGGGTGGTTGAAATTTGAAAGTTCTATTTTTGCTGAACAGTATGTGATTTATATTTTCTAGTAATCCCTTCAGGCATTCTTGGTGGTCAATTATTACGGACATGTTGGATGTATTTGTTTCCTGCTGTCTTTGGAGATTTGTTTTATGTGCTTAATTCTGTGAAAGTGTGCGTAAAGTTATACTGGGTTACCTTTCTCTTGTATTATTCCTTTCCATTGCTTGTTTATTTGCTTTTCCTCTTTAGTTTTGTTGAAATTTGGTCTGATTTGCAAATGATGACTGTGATTGAGTTATCTGCTTGCAGGCACCATATATTTACCCCAGAAGTGATGGAGGATAATCCTCCTTCAAGTGTTTTAGATGGGAAGGTTGTTGGGATCAGATTCAGTATGGCTACACGCCAGGAAATTGTAAGCCCAAAATAGATTTATTTTTGCCATTAAATTGTATGAATACTAGATGCTGCTTCACAGAGCAGTTGAGCTCTTTGTGATATTCAGCTGATGGAGAACATCTCTTTTATTAAATGACAAATGAGATAAACTAGTATCAATTTTGGAGAATGTTATTATGATCAGTGCAAAGGATGAAGAATGGCTTGCTTATATTTCAGGAAATCCTTGCTAGAATTTTTGGCAGTATTTGTTGCTGTTTTCCTTGACAGAGACCTTATTTGGAGTATTATTTATTTTGTTTTTGACATTTCTTGAAATTTATTTATGTTGTCTTTTAAGTCTGTTAACAGTTACTGTTAGTCTCTGGTTAATTGATACAGTTTATCTCACTGATACCAGTTCAGATTCCTCTCTGTTACAATTTTTTAGATTTTCCTTCATTTTTTCCCACTTCCTCAGCACTCTTAATTCTATTACGTTATAAATATTTGGTCTGAATTTCTTTTTCTGGGTTAAAAATTTTCAAATGATTTTAAAATTTAGTCTCTAGCATGTATTCTCTGGGTACGTATATACATACATATATGGCTGCTTATCAGTTGGTGTTTTGTTTTTTGTTTAATTCTTACTTACCTGGTTGCTTGTGCATGTTTGGCTTTTTATAACTTTTTAGGGAAAAATTTGTATTTTTATGAAAGGCTCTATAAGTAATTTTTTGACTATAAATTGTTTTGAATGCAAAGTTAATCCTTATACACACTAATTTGAATGTAGTATCTACTTAAAGTTTTTGTAACTAAGCCTTCCTAATGATGTTATGATGTATTCAATATTTGATTGTTTTTGATCTATTGGGAAATTTTCTGCTTTTTTTTTGGTAGTGTACAGCATCCATTAGTGACTCTCAAATCAGTCATGCTAGTCAGCTGTCAAATCCATTCCTTGGGCTGCCTCTTGAATTTGGCCGATGTGAATCTTGTGGTACATCTGAACCAGGAAAATGTGAAGGTGTGCTATTTGCTCATTTTCTGTACTGATGTTCAAATGGAAAAAAAGACTTATTTCTAACGAACTAACATTTCAAATTTTCTTTTCAGGTCACTTTGGATATATTGAGTTACCAGTTCCAATATATCATCCTAGTCATGTTAGTGAATTGAAACGGATGCTTAGCCTGGTCTGCTTAAACTGCTTAAAAATGAAGAAAACCAAGGTATTGCCCAATTGGAATATGAACAATTTTTCAGTTTTTTGCCGTGTCTATATAACTTGTATTAATTAATTATAAAGCGTGAAGGAGCTTTAGCCAAATGTTTTCGTTTTCCTCTTTTAACTACATGCCAAATTTAGAAGACTCTAAAAAGGGCCATTTGCCGTTGAGATCTTTTAATTTTCCTCATCTTCTCTTTGACGTCATTTTGAACCCCCTCCCCCAACCCAAAAAAAGGTGTTTTATTTTTTGTTTTACAAGTGAAAATGCATTTGAACTTGGGTGAGGCTATTTGCACACCCATTATCTGTTTGTTCAGACTCCCCTTTAATTACTTGTAAATCTAATTTCCTAAACGTTTCTTAGCTAAATAATCTCATTTTTGTATTGTCAAACTCATTCTTATCCTGCACTTGTTATCTCTTCTCTCCCTTCTAGCTTTTAGGTTTTTTTTTTTGTTTTTTTTTTTATCACTTCTATGTAATTTAACTCTGCTTTATTAATACATTATGATCTTATTCTAACTCACTGTACAAAACAAAAAAACACCACAAATATTAGATAATGGTTCATATATTTATTTATTTATTAATTTTGTATGGGTTTCAAAAAAGCTTAGGGGCGAGGAAAGGCTACCTCATTCCATGTTTAGGGCATGCCACAAGCCTAAGTGAGGGCTTAGCATCATACTTACAAATTGCTAACCAAAGGGAGTTGCTGGTAGTGGAAAATGGAAATTGAACCTAAGCCTGTAATTGAAGGGTTTTGATCTTTATTGGTTAACCCTATCCTTGTTGGCATGTAGTCAGTTTCCCTTGATAAAAGTTATCCCTATTTGTTTACAAGCAAATGTAGTTTCGTTTTGAAAAAATATGAATTAAATTTAATACTCAAGTTACAAAGTGTCATTTTTATGCATAAGTAGTCAAACATTGATTCTGTAATTAATTTCAATATCATTTGGTTTTGAAGACGCATATTTGCTGCCGAATTGTTTTTGATAATATTGCATAATATTTCTTTACAGCAAATTGTTTCATAGTACTTGGAATAATTCAATTGTTATAGGTTTGTTAGTTTTATTAACCTGAAATTCAATTTTTTTGTAATTGAATCATACTCAATGTTGATAATTTCAAAATATCCTGGGTTGTTAACTTATTTATTAGAGAAGTTTCTTACTTGATGGTATGACAAATGCTTTGATTAGTATTTTGTTGTAATAATAAAAAATTATTTAAGGTGTCAATTTTTTTTAAAAAATATATGTCATTCTAATCATTTATCTATTTTTTTAAGATCCTTTTAGAGGTTGTCTAAATAATATTCTTTCAATTAGTAAATAGAAGAATTGTGAAATAAATTCATATTGTAGATATTTTTACTTATTGATGGTTTAAATACATGATTATTAAAATATGCAAATTTATTTATGATTTTATGAAAATTCATATTATCATATAAGCTGTATTCTAGTAAATATCGCCATGTCATTCTAAAGAGAATTGATTATCAATTTAGAAAAGCTTTCGGAAAAAATAAGGAGTATGGACAGTGATATTTAAAATGTGTGAAGTAAAAAGTTGTACTTCTTTAACTAACACCACTTAAGTGTAATTGAGGAAACAAAAATAAAAATAAATGTTGTAATCTAGTGTATATATTCATGTAGGAGTTTCATATTCTAAAGGGAATTGATTAAGTTTATAAAAGCAGTTTGATTTAATGAGGAATATGGACTGACAGTAATATTTAAAAATTGTGAAATGCGAATAAGTTTGACTTCTTCCAAAAAGACCACTTCAGGATGACTGAGGAAAAGAAAATTAAGAATTGTTATTATCGAGTGTATATATATAAGTATGAGTACAATTAGCCTCTACTTAAAAATTAATGTTGGTGAATATGCTGCTATTTTGTATTGCTATAGAAACCTGTGACTTCATTAATTCTGATCCACTAAGAAACATTCAAATTAGTAAAACTATTACAATTTTGTTGTTCAGGACATATTTTCTTTTTATTCTTGTTCTCATTTTAAATATTAGAGTGCCGTAATAAGATTTGGTTTGTTAATTTAATTGTCTTAATTTGTGTAGCAATCCTGCTATCTTGCACTTTGTGTGTTAGATTTATACAAGGATACATCCTTCTTCTAATGCCATTTTGTGTGCTTGATCTTACTGGCTTACAACTTTTCAGTTTCCAGCTTCAGGCATTGGTTTGGCACAGACATTATTATCTTCCTGTTGTGAGGTGAGTTTGAACAAATCATATAATATCCTTTCTCAATCCTGATTATACAGATGTTCAATACTAAATTAGTTTTCAATATTGCTCGTATTTGATTCTACCGTATATACATGATTTGCTACCATAGATATTTAACATATTCTTACATCCATGTGCGTGCACGTATAAATTTGTATTTTTGGCAGTATCTTGTTATCAGTAATATGATCTCACCCTTTACATGTCAAACCCCTCCCCTGATCTTAGACAGGGTCTTGATCTTGACTACCTTGATAATAGTACACCTTTTTTCCGGTACAAGATTGTACATTGCAATCCTAATGGTGTTTTGTTTCTTTTATTTTATTTTATGAAGGTTGATAAGAACCAAACTACATAATCAATAAAGGATAACATAACACAAGTCTTTTGGCCTGGAAAACCCAGATTTTCTGATATATATTGACAATATTAACAAAACAGAAAATCACAACCATAGTAGTCAATAGGCCGCGCCAGTTGCGCTTTGCGGAGCTTCGCCGCAACCATCCACGCCGTGCCGCAACAGTGTCTTTTTATGGTTTTAACCCTAACCCACTCTCTCTTTCTGCCTTTTTGCCTCTCTGTTGTGCGTCTCTCTTCTGCCTCTCTTGCTTTCTTTATCGCCCTCGTTTTCTCTCTTATAGTAGTTCAATGTGGAAGCCATGAACAAAGAAGCAAAGCTTTGAGTGAGAGAAAGAGTGAGAGAGAGAGAGAGAGAGAGAGAGAGCAGATGACGGAGAAAAGGAGAAAAAGTGAGAGAAATAGTAAGAGAGAGAGAGAGAATATATGAAGGAGAAAAAGAGAAACTGTGAGAGAAAACGGATGAAAGAGGAAAAGAGAAAAAGAGAAAAGTGAGAGAGAAAGAGATTCTGATCTATCTTTATTCAAAGAAGAAAAGTACATTTGTCAGAAAAGTGGTTCACAATTCACGGTAACCAAGTAACCTGGTTATAGTAATAGTGGGTAAAACTATTTCTATATCCCAAAATAAAAAGAATGCATCATTAAAAGGTTAACTAAGGTAAAACATTAAAGTAACTAAGACAAATCTCGTAAATCAGTAAAGTATAGTTACAACTAAAGGTAGTATAACTATAGCTAAAGTTTGGACACTTATTGCTAAGAGGTAACATGTCAACTCTACCTTTATTTTTTAATTTTTTTTATTATTTATCTTTATATTTTTTTTATTATTTGTATTTTTTTTAGGTGTCATCATTTTTTAATAATTTATTATGTTACACACACACACACACACATATATATATATAATTTGTTTTTTTAATAAATATATTCTTTCCGTTATTTTCGCAACCCCAACCCGCAATAACGTTATAGCAGTTTTGAAGGTTGGCCGCATTAGGCCGCAATCCGCATTTGATAACTATGATTACAACTGAAGAAAATTGTAAGGAAATTACAGAAACCAGAATGGCAAGAAAAGATGAATAACAACGGCAGGAAAGAACATAACAGTGAAGCAATTCGAGAGGCTTCATACTTTGCCAGTGTTTTTTTTTTGGGGGGCTACATCCATGGTTTTCTTAAATGTGACTTATTCTCTGATTTTGTTTTGCTGTTTTCTCTCTTGGTACATAATTTATGCTTCAATCAGTTCTTCCTTATCAGAATTGGCTGAAATCGGTTTTGCTATTGATGCTATTATGGAGGGGAATCTGTTGTTTCGATGAATATTCATTTCAGAAGTTCATGATATTTTTATTTCTTCATTTCAGGATGTTAATGCTGCACAAGTTTCTGTTTGTGAGGTCAAAACAACTGATGGTGCTCATTACCTGGCTCTGAAGGTATCCAAGTCAAAGAAGATGCCTAATGATTTTTGGAGCTTTTTAGATAAATATGGATATCGCTACGAGGGTGATCATACCCGAGCTTTGCTTCCTTTTGAGGTTTGGTTTCCACTTCCCTTTCTTTTTACTAGCTGCTTAAAAAGGCTAGTTGCTTTCACTTGTCTGGATATATGTTTCTCAAGTTACTGTATTTTTACTGTTCCTCTTTTTCATATACATCCTCCATTTTTTAGGCCTCTATATGCATAATATCTAATTTTTCTTTGTTATTTATTTTTGCTGTGACAGTTTATGTTCTCTAAATTGTCATGTGACAATGCATTTATAGGCATCCTTCAATGAGAGACATCACATTTCCGATAATTGTATTTTTGGGTCTGGCATTATCATTGCCGTGGACATCTTTTTTCTTTAATTTTTAAGGATATGCTGTTATTGATTTGTATTACTTGTTATCTACCCAGGAATGAACAAATGCTCCTTTCAACTACCTGTGCTTTTGTAGTGGCATATATATTTATCTTGACAATTCTATTTTCTGTCTGGATCACCCAGCTGGAATTTGTGTTTCCATTTTTTCTCTGTTTGAAAATTCTACTCCTAAAATGTTTGCGATTGACTGTTAAAGAGGTCTATAATTGAGAGAGTTCCATGGTAATCGCTATGTGCATTTTTTTCTTTTCTTTGTTGAAAATAGCCTTTTGTAATATAGTTATAATTAGTTCCTCATCTTCTAGTTTATTCTTTCTTTTATTTGGGTTAGTCTATATAGTAGACTGATTTACATTCGATTGTGTGAAATAATATTAAGTATTTCCCATATTTCAACTTTTTTTTAAAAATATTTTTGGGTTGAAATGTTTGTCTTTGCCTTTTGATTAATATTTTGCTCGTTAATTATCTAATAGGTGATGGAAATTATCAAGAGAATTCCTCTAGAGACCAAAAAAAAGCTTGCTGGAAAAGGATATTTTCCTCAAGATGGATATGTTTTCAAATTTCTTCCTGTACCACCGAATTGCTTGTCTGTGCCAGTAGTTTCAGATGGCGTCACTGTTATGGCTTCGGTGAGCAAATGATAATATGACTGGTTGCTTGATTGTAGAATTCTTGTATAGAGCATTGGTTAGCTATGTATATTTATTATTTTGCAGGATCCTTCCATGACAATCCTCAGAAAATTGCTCAGGAAGATTGAAATCATCAGAAGTTCTAGATCTGGTGAACCAAACTTTGAGTCTCATCAAGTTGAAGCAAATGACTTGCAGTTAGTGGTTGATCAATATCTCCAAGTTAGGGGTACGTCTAAACCAGCACGTGACATCGAAACACATTTTGGGGTCAATAAAGACCTCAGTACATCGTCAACAAAAGCATGGCTTGAGAAAATGAGGACTTTATTTATAAGCAAGGGTTCAGGTTTTTCTTCCCGGAGTGTGATAACTGGAGATGGTTATAAGAGGATAAATGAAGTAGGAATTCCGGCTGAAGTTGCCCAAAAGATTACATTTGAGGAGAGAGTAAATGTAAATAACATGAGTTATTTACAGAAGTTGGTAGATGAAAATTTGTGCTTGACCTTCAAGGAAGGTGTTTCTACTTATTCATTGAGAGAGGGCTCAAAGGGGCACACATTTTTAAAGTCTGGTCAGATTGTGCATCGGAGGATTATGGATGGTGATATTGTTTTCATAAACAGACCACCTACAACCCATAAACACTCATTGCAAGCACTTGTTGTGTACATCCACGATGACCACACAGTGAAAATAAATCCTTTAATTTGTGGACCCCTTGGGGCTGATTTTGACGGTGACTGTGTTCATTTGTTTTACCCACAGTCCCCTGCTGCTAAAGCTGAGGTTTTGGAACTATTCTCTGTTGAGAAACAGCTCCTTAGCTCTCACAGCGGTAATCTGAACCTACAGTTAACCACAGAATCGTTGTTGTCATTGAAGATGTTGTTTAAGAGATGTTTTTTGGATAGAGCAGCAGCTAATCAATTGGCCATGTTTCTTTTGCTGCCTTTGCCACGACCTGCTTTGCTGAAGGCCAGTTCTGGTGATTCTTATTGGACTTCCATGCAAATGTTGCAGTGTGCTTTGCCTTCCTCTTTTGATTGCGATGGGGGGCGATACTTAATTAGTGAGAGTGAAATCTTAGAATTTGATGTCAAAAAGGATGTTTTGCCTGCAATGATAAATGAAATAGCAGCCTCAATTTTCTTTGGGAAGGGTCCACAGGAGGCACTAAATTTCCTTGATGTAATACAACCCTTTTTGATGGAAAGCTTATTTGCTGATGGGTTTAGTGTTGGCCTACAAGATTTTTCAATATCCAGGGCTGCCAAAAGTATTTTAAATAGAAGCATTGGAAAAGTTTCTCCGTTGTTATATCAGTTGAGGTCCATATACAATGAACAGGTGGCACAAGAACTAGAGAAGCACATTCGAGATTTTGAACTCCCTGTAATAAATTTTGCCCTAAAGTCAACAAAACTTGGAGATTTAATTGACTCAAAGAGTAGGTCGGCTGTTGACAAGGTGGTTCAACAGATTGGGTTTTTAGGCCAGCAACTTTTTGAGAGGGGAAGATTCTATTCAAAGGGATTGGTTGAAGATGTAGCAACTCATTTTCATGTTAAGTGTTGTTATGATGGGGATGGTTATCCTTCTGCACAGTATGGATTACTCAAAGGGTGCTTTTTTCACGGTTTGGATCCCTATGAAGAGATGGTGCATTCAATTCCAACCAGGGAAACAATTGTACGTTCTTCAAAAGGATTATCTGAACCAGGAACGCTATTTAAGAACTTGATGGCCATTCTTCGGGATGTTGTGATTTGCTATGATGGAACTGTTAGAAATGTTTGTAGTAATTCGATTATCCAATTTGAGTATGGGATACAAGCTGGAGAGAAAAAAGCTCAGCACTTATTCCCTGCTGGTGAGCCTGTAGGTGTCTTAGCTGCAACTGCTATGTCAAATCCTGCATATAAGGCAGTCCTTGATGCTAGTCCTAACAGCAATTCTTCATGGGAGTTGATGAAGGTAATCATTTCTTCTTAGTTAATTTTGGTCATCTTTTTTCCCTCTAATGATTGTGTTTTTTCTTGAATTTTCTTTTTATGTGTTTTGCCCTCAGGAAGTATTACTTTGCAAGGTCAATTTTAAGAATGAACCCATTGATCGTCGTGTAATTTTATACTTGAATGACTGTTCTTGTGGAAGGAGTCATTGTCGAGAAAATGCGGCATATTTAGTTAAAAATCAATTGAGAAAAGTCAGTCTGAAGGATGCAGCAGTAGAGTTCATTATTGAGTAAGTTTCCTCTTTTAGTATCATTCTTTTTTTGGCACTATTCTGCATATAATGTTTAGTTAAGAAAAGTTTAATGTTACTTATAAGGCGTGGATCAACCATGGTTTGTTGGTTGCTTGACATCTTATGGCTTGAATTGTCTTTCTGAGTTGCATTTATGCACTTTAATGCGTGCTTACCTGCATAAAAAGTGTAATTATGTACCACACATTGGAAGATTCTCATATGGGCAATTCTCCTTTTTTTTTTTGGGGGGGGGGAGGGGGGGAGATGATTGGATTCTGGGTTTTGTATAGTGCCTTCTCCAGGTTTGCATGAGTTGAACATGCAGACTAGAACGAAGAAAACAAGCATAGAACACTTAGCAGCCAAAGCATTTCCCAACTGACACAAGGACAAATTTTCTTTAAATCTTAAGCTTTTAGGATGGTTTTATATCTCTAATATGGTCCCTGCTGCAAGTTTCGTTTTTGATGAAGCATGCACAATAGGCATGCCTATTTTTATTCTTATGCTGAAATTCAAATTCAACTTAATTATTAAGAAATGGGACTTCAAGGATTAAACTCTGACAACTTGTCAAGAGACAACTTTTCTAATATCTATTGCTGTTAGGCGGAGGCCCTTGAATGATTTTATAACTCTTTTATTATTGTTATTGGTTGTTTTGCTTGAATTTTGGCCTTTTTGCCACTTTTCTTATCATCTGCTTCTGTATTTCTGTCTTATTCTTTAGCATACTTTTTTAATTCTACAAAAAATGGCCAGCATCAGGCTTTTCTGGTGTTGAGACAAGGAATTGAAATTGTTGGAAGCATGTTGCCATCAAGTTGGATATTAGTGTTTGTATTCTTGTTAAGTTGTTGTTAGTTCACGTTAAGCTAGAGTAAGACTGAGTATATGAGGTGAGTTTTCTCTGGTAATAGATGGAGATCAAGACCCCATGCATCTACTTGGTCAAGAGGTACCCAAGAAAGATGCTTTTAGATACTTGGGATCAATTTTTCAAAAAAGTGGTGAGATTGATGAGGATGTAAATCATAGAATCAGAGCACGATGAATGAAATGGTGGAGTGCATCTGGGTTTTTGTGTGACTGCAAAATTTCCCTTAAGCTAAAAGGAAAATTCTATAGAACAACAATAAGGCCTGCAATGATATATAGAGTTGAATGTTGGCCAACATACAGGCAACCTGAGCATGTTGTTAAGATGGATGTTAAGGTGAGGATGTTAAGGTGGATGTGTATTTATACGAGGATGGATAATATAAGAAATGAAGATATTTGACGAGAACAGTAAGGCTTGCAATGTTATATTGAGTTGAATGTTGGCCAGCACATACGCAACATGAGCATGTTGTTAAGGTGGATGTTAAGGTGAATGTGTAGTTATACGAGGATGGATAAGATAAGAAATGAAAATATTCGACGAAAAGTAGGAGTAGTATTGATGATTGAAAAGATGAGGAACATAAATTGAGGTGGTTTGGGCATGTAATGAGACGGTCCCTGGATGCTCCCGTAAGAGCAAAAGTTTGTTACCAAGAGCTTGACACAAAGAGAGGTAGAGGTAGACCAAAACTTACCTGTGAAAAGGTAGTTAAACAAGACTTAATGGAGTGGGATATAGATTGACGGACGATGTGTTTTAGGACATAATGAAGAAAAGCTATAAGCAGGGTGGAGGGTTAGACCCGTTGTTATCCCTATATTCTAGATGGTCCCATTTTAGCCCTTCTCCTCTTCATCCCCCCTCCTTCTTTTCCCCTTCTTTTCTTTTATCTTATTTTTCCTTTACCCTTTTTTATTTATTTATTTTTCGTATCTATCATTGGGTTCATCTACCACCGACCCTAATTAGCTTGGGTTAAAGGTAATGTTAATGTTGATGTTGATTCTTGTTAAATTGTTGTAACTTTCAAAAGCAGTATGTTATTAATAGTATACTTCTTTTTTGAGAATTCAGATGCCTGTTATCATATGCTTTTTCTTAATCCCAAAATAATTTTTTTTATTGGATTGATGTTATTTGAAAATTAAAAGATGTCAGCTTATTTCTGGCGTTGCATTGTTTTTCTTGACTTTCATCAAGAGTTTATTTAGTGGGATTTTACTGGCTTCTCTGTGTATTTTTGTTTTTTGATATTGTTGCTTTATAGTATCTATGGAGTTCTTTAAAATTCTTTATCTGGGTTTCTATCAAATCTTGACTTATGTGTCCTTGAAATTGTCTTTCTCTTGCCAAGAAAGTCCTGAAATTTATTCTAGAGTACAAGTTCTGTGGTATGACTTATGACTTGTAAATATTTTGTGTTTTATTTTCTTTTCTGTCCCTTTCTAACGTCTTTTGTTGAAAAGTTGATTTTTTTAGTCTTTAGGTAGGGAGATAACTGTTTTATAAGACTAAAACTTTCTTTCTGGTCTTTTTAAAAAATGTGGAAAAGCTTTGGTTTGCTAATGGATATGTTGAATAACATGGAAAAGAGAGGGAATGTTTAGATCCGTGAGTGTCAATAGCACATCGGAGGATATATTGTATAGAGCGGCAGCGGCTATAACAATTGCGTAAGACTAATATAACGATGTGGGACTTTTTATCAACCTATTTTCAATACATCTTGGACTACCCGTCAAGCTAAAGCTTACTAAGCTTTGAGTTTGCTACAAATGAACCCTTACGAATGAAAATTAACCAAATAATATACTTGGGCTCCACAAAACAAGGTTGCGAAGTGAACTCACGTATTGGATAATAATCTGTCGTCAGTGATATTCCATTTTCGGTGGAATTTCTTTACCTTTATTCCTTTTCTCCTTTACACCTACTCTACATTTACTATTTTGCATCCTCCAAAAATCAACTAGGGTTCTAGTATTTTCGGAGTTCTAATTGATCGGGCAACTTATGATTTTTAGCCTCTTTCTCTTTTTCTTTTTTTTAATTTTTCTTGAATATATCTGCTGTCCTCCAATTAAGGTTGGAAGGATTTTTCTCTATGATTGGTTTTATTGGTTTGGTAGAAGTAGAGGCCAAACTTTTGGGGCAATGCACAGTTTGTGCTAAAATTTTGTTGATTTGGTTGAAGCTAAACTATCGTATTTTTAATGAGGTTTCTCTGGTACATCACTTGATTTGGGATAAGACAAGGGATTTGGTGTCTATTTGGTGCCTTTTTAATTGGGTTTCACTAACAGATATGTTGAGAGATTGGGAAGCTATGTTACATTGATTTTCTCTTTTTTCTTTTTTCTTTTCTATTTTGTTCTTTTGTTAGGAGAATATCTTATTTTTCTTTCTCTTGAATAATTCTTTCTCTTCATCTCAATAATAATCTTCTTTTATAAAAAAATTCTTAGACTCTTCCCATGTGTCTTGTTCATCATATTCTTCCATTTTCCTACCCACTCTCCAAATAGGAATACTTTCTCACTAAACCCCTCTGAAAGTTCAATGCCCCATTAGAGGGAAGACTGAGTGTGCATGTGCTGGCATGCATGGGCATGTTATCAGATATAAAAGTAATCGTATCATATGGAAAAGAGGTTTTGTGTATACAAGTAGGGAGTTGTTTGATATCCTTCAAGACCGGAAATTGTACATATATCATGGAACATAAAAACACGAGTGCTGCTTGGCTGCTCAGTCTACCTGAATGTAAGGAATATTAACTCCTTTGAATCAGCCATGAGCAAATACCAGAGAGAAGACATTTATGTACTATTTTAGAAACTGCTTCCCAGTTATGATTGCAAAGCTGCCCGGAACCGGATGCTTTTGAACTTTAGGTGTATACTGTTTGTATTTGAATTCCTTTTTGCATGTATTGGCGGGGAGGGGTTCAGTTTTAAAGGTTGAACAGAGGATGATTACTGCACACTGTTTATGCTGTGATGTGGTGCTTTTTGTTTGTGCATTGTTTTTGAGGTGATGTGGTGCTTGTTCATAAATTTACTATGTCTAGTTTTTTTTTTTTGCTGCAGGGTTAGAATTATTTTATAATGAGTTGATTTTTGGATCATGGCTTATGTTTTTGTCCTTTTAGTTCATGGAGGATATCACATCCTCATAAGCAGTTTGTCTGCTCTCTTTTTTATCTACTACTTATTTTATGTGGGCGGGGTATTTGCATTATTCAACTAAGTTGTGATATTTTATATTTTTAAAAATGAGACCGTTCAATTTTTTTTTTGGTACCTGTTTCTCATCTGCAGATACCAACAGCAGCGAACTCACAGGGAAAGTTCTGAAACTGATGCAGGCCTTATTGGTCATATTCATCTGGACGAGGTTATTGGATTTCCTTTATATCCAATTTCAGCATATTTATGTGTGGCTACCTACCTTACTCCATACATTGATTCATACAGTGACTACCTGACTTGGATTGTCCTACATTAAATATTAAGAACAATGTATTTAGGAGAAACTGGTGTTGTACTTGTTAAGGTTAGCATGATATTCATGTGAGGAGAAGAACAACACAGGCCTTTGATGTAGGGCAATCCAAGTCTTGGTTGTTTTTGTATTATAAATATGGGAAAAGTGTATGTCATTTTAAAGGATGTAAAGTTGTGTCATTTTAAGAGAGAGAAAGAGATAGATAAAGGAGGAGAGAGAGTTGACAAAAAAAATAAAGGTGTGGGTCTCACCTCTTTGTGAGAGTGAAAGGATATAAGTTGTGTCATTTAAAAGGATAAACACTTTTCCCTATAAATACAATAACTACTGTTATTTTTTAATGTATTTAATAGTTAACAATATAATTTTTTGAACAGATGATGTTAGCAGAGTTAAAGATCAATGCGACTGAAGTTTTCCAAAGATGCCAAGAAAGACTTAATTCCTTCAGTCGAAAAAAGAAAGTTTATCAAGTTTTTAAGAGGACTGAATTGTTTTTCAGGTTTAATCTTCTGTTCTGTCCATATGCATTGGATAAATCACCTTGCATTCTTAATTATTCATGCTTACCTGAAGTAATTAGTTAATTGCAATGTGATCTAGGAAACTTCGAAACTCATTTATGTTTTAATTTTTTCACTCTTGATGTACAAATGGGGAGGCCTAGAATGGTAGTCTGGGCATATTTTTATATTACAAGCTGTTGTGTTTTTCTTGTTTGGTTTTCTTTTTTATTTTTTTCTTGGTTTCATAACCAAACTTTTTCTTGTAGATAATTTTCTTTTTTTCTTTATTAAAATTTGTATAGTTCTGACAAAATTTCTAACATATATGTATGTATGTATATTATAGAATATGTATGATGTTCTTGTCATGTACATTTTCATAAGATTGTGATTCAAATGATTATTTGACTTTTGGCATAGCAAGTGCTTAACTTTTTTTTAATAGAAATAGAAAATGTTAGAATGAAATGAGGGGAAGTTCAACTAAAGGAGGATAGGAAATCCTCCTATTCCTGAAAAAGGGCAAAGTAAAAGGAGAACAAGAAAATAAAAACATAGTGAAGCTGCCTGATCTCTTCAAAAGTTTAAAATGGCCACACCCTCGAAGCAACCACTAGCAGAACACCTCAAAGAGGCATTAGAGACAATACAATCCCATGATAAGTTGAATGGAAAAGTGTCAGACCTAGCTGAATGTAGTATTTAAGATCATATATATTTATTGATTGATTGTACTTAAATGTTTTTGCATTTCTGTCTGGGTGTTGAAGTTTGTTATCAAAACTAGGAATTTCATTGTTTTCTCATGATTGCAAGTTTTGATCACTTTCAACACATTATTATATAATGAGGATCCCAACAAACTCAGCCATCATATCTGTTGAGTTTGCCAATCCTATATCACTGATACAACCCTTTGAATATTCTGTGATGCCTTTTCCTTGGAAAAACTAAGGTTTCTCTTTCCATTTCTGCTTCAGAGGCGATTCAAAATAGAATTTTTTCTTGTTTTCTTTATGAGGATTTCTTATCTATGTTCCTTCTTGGCAGTGAGTCTTGTTCTTCTCCACATTCTTCTGCACCATGTGTAACGTTCCTTTGGCGAGATGATGTTACTGATTTAGACAAAACTGCCAACATCCTGGCTGACTTAATCTGCCCAGTTCTGTTAGAAACAATAATCAAAGGTATTTTCCTTACATTTATTTTTTAATGAAATTCTATATTTCTATTATCATTAAACCAATATATAGGGTTTAGGTAGGGAATATGGAAATGAGAAAGAGGATACTTAGAATAATTTGGGATTTAATTGATACTCTGATGTGATGCTATACACAAACATAAGTGTTTCTTTTTTTGTTCCATTCTAATAGTTAGGTCAAGCATTAGTACCATTTGTTCAATCCAAACCGACTAATCAACAAGTCTCTAAACCTTAATATGCTAAACATTTGCTCTCAAGCTAAAGCGTACTAAGCTTAAGCTTGTTACATGTAGCAAACCCACAAAACAAAAAACATAGAACAACATAATCTAAACCCGGTTGGCCCATTTCGAATGAATAACTTGCGCAACTCGTACTCTTCCTATAGGCCTTGGAAGTCTTTTACCATTCTCTTCAAGCACTGGAATTACCACTGGCAAATGCAGCCACTATCAGAAACTCCACTAGCCTTTACAGAAAGCACAAAGAGGTGGTTGCAGGACCAGTCATGTGCTCAATTACATGAGCCGTTGTGTGTCCTTTTCTCACATCCATAAGTAATTGTCCAGTTGGAAATTTTACTTTTATTTATGTTTTTAGGATTTAATCTGCTTACAAATTTTCGTTCTTGTTCAGGTTTGTTAGGAATTAATTTATATTGTTGGTCTGTCGTCTGTTGTGTTGCATTCATTATTATACATAAATGCATTAGCTACATATATTCTTGTAGGAAATCTTTCTGATTTTCTCTCATAAATAAATAGGAGACCCCCGTATTAGCTCTGCAAGTATAATCTGGGTTAATTCAGACTCAAACATGTGGGTTCGAAACCCTTGCAAATCTTCTAATGGTGAATTGGCATTAGACATCATTCTTGAGAAAGAAGCTGTTAAACAAAGTGGTGATGCATGGAGGATTGTACTTGACTCCTGCCTTCCTGTTCTTCATTTGATTGATACTTGTCGTTCCATCCCATATGCTATTAAGCAAATTCAGGAATTACTAGGGATATCATGTACTTTTGATCAAGCAATTCAGGTAAATTTATTAAGACTATATTGAATATAATGTTAAGTGTATGGTAGGTTCTCTTCTTATTCTTGAGATCATGCACCTTTAGCATGCTTCTAGCAGGCTGCGGTGAAAAGTGTGTATTTCTCATTCATCAATCTTCAAAAGTGCATACATTTTTCCTTTGCTGTATGTGACCTAGAGTCATAGTCATAAGTGACATAGAGCTGGCTGCATATAGTATCATCTATTGGTGTTTTCATTTCATAGAAGTGCATTTCTTCTAGTTCTGCCTGCTTTATTTACCTTCATGCATATGTGACCATTATGATTGTTACTTACAAAAATCCATGCCTGAAGTTCATATTTGTAAAAATTTTCTGGTAAATATTGGAGTTCTTGGCGTATTTTCTAAGAAGTTCAACTATTTTATAGCTTCCTTTGTTAAGAGTCTTACTAAGAACGGAATAGTCACTGTTTTGATAATTGTGATAGGAAACTACTGCATAAAGATATGTAGGCCTAAAAATGTGGGCAAACTGAGAAGAGATCTATTTGTTTTGGAGGTTTTCTTTGTAGGCCTTAAAATGAAGGGGATTATGGCTTGGGGAATTTGTTGTGTAGAAACATTGCTTTTGCAGCTAAGTGGCTTCCGCACATTTCTTGAGAGGCTAATTATTTGTGGAATAAAGAAATTTAGTGTCCAGTGGTATTGTTGTAATGGGTGGGATTCCAGCCAAGTGACCATTGCTACTCATGCTAATCCTTGAAAGTTTATTTCCCAGAGTATGTTGCATATTGACTGCAGTCTCTTCCAGTTTGGGTTATGGTAGTATGGTACCTCTACAAAACTTTGGTTTCAGATTTAGATGTTTTATTTCTTCTCTGGCTTGAATTTCTTAGCACAATTCCTTCTGATTCTTTTGTATTTTTTGCTGTCCTTCCATCAACCTCCATAGGTGTACCTATGAAACAATAAAAGAGTCCAATTTATTACGTGTTTATCATCTAAAACTAACAAAAATTCACAATGTGATTACTATAGAAATAACACAGAAAATTACTGAAGTACTCGAATAAAGCTATGGTCTCTAGCATGAACTTAGGAATTTTCATCCTTATTTTTCATCTCAAAGTAATGGCAATTCCTAGGATTGTCAGTTCTTCATGTACTCGAGATTTTTTTGATAGTTGGATATATACATTTTGACAGATATTAGGAAACTAAGGAGGCATTTGGTTTGTTTTTTGTGCACATTTTTAGTTAATATATTTTTGTTTATTATTACAAAAATTTCACCTTGTTTACATGTTGATTCTTGTTTCACAAGATGTTGTGAAGGAAATGGTGAAAACAAGATTTTGTTTTTCACCATTTCCTTTGCAAATTCTTGAAATCAGAAAACAAAGTTGCATTTTGTAATTATTATTGGGGAAATAGTTTTCTCATTTCACATGAGAAATTTTTTCCTTCCTACACACAGTCACACACAATTAATAGGTGGGTCCCACTTTGGTTTTTTTGTCTTCTCACTTTTTTGTGGACCCCACTCATTTATTTTGTGTGTAGGAAGGAAAAAATTTCTCATGTAAAATGAGAAAACTAATTCCCTTATTATTATTATTAGTGAAATCATCTCGAATGAAAATAAACCAAACACCGCCCCAGATTTTATTACAGTTTGCAATTTTTGCAATCCTTTGATGTGTGTAGTTGTAATGTTCATATTTGTTGTCCAATTGTCCATAAGCCTGATTTGGGATATTGTTACAATTTTGTCTTTTCTTGTTAGCGAAATCTCTTCTGTCAAAAAAGTTGAGATTGATATCATCAATTATTGAGTCTTGTTGGATGAAAGAGCCTTGATCGTGGTCTGCTCTTTCTAGTTGCCCCGCATCAGGTGTCTAACATTTCTTCTTCTCTTATTCTTTTGTTGCTAAATGCAGCGTGTAGCAGCATCTGTGAAAATGGTGGCAAAAGGTGTTCTTAGAGAGCATCTCATTCTGTTAGCTAATAGTATGACTTGTGGTGGGAATTTGGTTGGCTTTAATATGGGTGGATATAAAGCAATGGCTCGACAGTTAAATATTCAAGTACCATTCACTGATGCAACACTCTTTGTAAGGGACTGCCTTGCTAATTGTTGAAATTATGAGATGTATCATGTCATTATCTTTCTCTTACTTTGTAAATGTGATTGTCCAGACACCGAGAAAATGTTTTGAGCGAGCTGCTGAGAAATGCCATACTGACTCTTTATCAAGTATAGTTGCCTCCTGTTCCTGGGGTAAACATGTGGCAGTTGGTACAGGATCAAGATTTGACATCATATGGAATGCAAAAGATGTATTTGATTTTTACTCAGATTTATTATTTGACTTGATGATATGAAGAGTTGGAATTCTGTAAACATTATTGTAATATCGGTTTTTTCTTCTGCAGATAAAAGCAGATGAGATTGGAGGGGTGGATGTTTACGACTTTCTTTACACGATGAAAAGCCTTGCCAATGGGGAAGAAGAATACAATGCTTGTTTGGGTGGAGATATTGATGATTTGCTAGAAGATGAGGAAAATGTGGGCCAGGCCGTGTCTCCACAGCATGATGCTGTCTTTGAAGAGAACTTTGATTGGAAAGCGGATGCTATCGAAGAAGACTCTTCCAAGTCAAGTGATTGGCATGTAAACACTGATCAAACAAAAGTAAAATCTAATGATTGGTCTGCTTGGGGAAGAAATAAATCTGCAATACAAGATGGTGGGTCTGAAAGAGCCCAAGATGACTCTTCTAAGTCCACTGCTTGGGATGTAAACACTGATCAAACAAAAGTAAAATCTAATGATTGGTCTTCCTGGGGAAGAAATAAATCTGCAATACAAGTTGGTGGGTCTGAAAGAGCCCAAGAGGACTCTTCTAAGTCCACTGCTTGGGATGCTAGCACTGATCAAACAAAAGTAAACTCTAAAGATTGGTCTTCTTGGGGAAGAAATGAATCTGCAATACAAGATGGTGTGTCTGAAAGAGCCCAAGAGGACTCTTCTAAGTCCACTGCTTGGGATGCTAACACTGATCAAACAAAAGGAAAATCTAAAGATTGGTCGTTTTGGGGAAGAAATGAATCTGCAATACAAGATGGTGGGTCTGAAAGAGCCCAAGAGGACTCTTCTAAGTCCACTGCTTGGGATGCTAACACTGATCAAACAAAAGGAAAATCTAAAGATTGGTCTTCTTGGGGAAGAAATAAATCTCCAATACAAGATGGTGGGTCTGAAAGAGCCCAAGAGGACTCTTCTAAGTCCACTGCTTGGGATGCTAACACCAATCAAACTGAAGCAAAATCTAATGATTGGTCTTCTTGGGGAAGAAATAAATCTGAAATACATGATGGTGGGTCTGAAATAGACCAAGAAGATTCTCCGAGCTTTGGAAAGTGGCAAGGTGAATATAATAAGGTTGGATCTGGTGTTACCCAGGATGACTCTTCTAGGTCCAGTGCTTGGGGTGCAAACAAAGATAAGACTAAACCAAATTCCAATGATTGGTCCTTTCGGGGAAGAAATAAAGATGAAATACAAGATACTGGGTCAGAAAGAGCCCAAAAGGATTCTTGGAGCTCTGGTAAGTGGAAAGCTGAATCTAAGGTTGGAGCTGATATGCGAGAGAACTCTTCTAGATCCAATGCCTGGGAGCATAATTCTGACAATGTGAATGAGATTCAGAGTAAGGAAATTGATTTAAATTGGGATGCCAAGTTGCCGGCTGACAATTGCTCTTGGGGGAAATCCAAATCCCCAGAAAATAAAGCTTGGGGTTCCCAGAATGAGTCAAACCAGGCTGCAAGTTCACGTGGATGGGACTCACAAGTTGCTTCTGCTAATTCTGATAGTGATAGAAATTTTCAGTGGGGAAAACAGGGTAGAGAATCATTTAAGAAAAACCGCTTTGAAGGTTCGCAAGGTTGGGGTTCTAATGCTGGAGACAGGAAAAATAATAATCGCCCCCCTAGAGCACCTGGGCAGAGATTGGATATATACTCTTCTGAGGAACAGGATGTTCTCAAGGACATTGAACCTGTTATGCAGTCAATCAGACGAATTATGCAACAACAAGGGTAAGTTTCCTGAGGCAGCAAGTGCAACTCTCCAATAGATTATTAACTTACAAGGTTAAACAAATTTGTGATACCTTTATACCTTTTCCTATGCTTGAAATGTCATTTGTATGCTCAGGTTACACCCAGACTTTTTGTTGTCTCACTCATTTTACCTACATTTATTGCAAGGTGGATAATTTGAAACTGCATGTGTCATTCCTGCCATTTTCAGAACCACTGGAATTTTTATGGAAGTTATTTTTGGTGTGGTGTTAACATAATACCATTAACTATGATAGCTGTTATCAGCTACTATGATTTTTTCTCCTGATAAAAGTATTGAATAACATCGAAAATAAAAGGCAAATGTTTTTTTTTGGGTATTGAAATCCAAATGTTTTAATCTGTGTCAATAGCACAACGGTTAGTGAATTTCCATTGTTGTTTCCTTTTTCCGTACTCCCTATTCTAGCAGTCCGAGATTTCCTATGAATTATGTATCATAAGCTGCATCATGTTTATCTTATTTTTCTAATAATAAATTCCTGTGTGAAGGTACAATGATGGGGATCCTCTTGCTGCTGAAGATCAACAATTTGTACTTGAAAATGTCTTTGAACACCATCCGGATAAAGAAACCAAAATGGGTGTTGGAATTGATCATGTCATGGTATCCTCCAGTTCTGCTTTCTGGCCTTTTGAGCTTTCATTTACAGTGATAATTGTTTTCATTAAAGGTGCCCCGGATGAACGAGTTTCTTTCTAAAACTTGGAGGATTTGTGTACTGACTAACTGATGTTGGTTTATCTTGATTTCTTTCTTTCCATCCTTGCGTATCAATTTCAGTATACGCTATATAATATATCCATTTGTGTATAATGCGTTGTGTTGTGTTGAGATTTAATGTGTGTGTGTGTGTGTGTCTAGGCTTTCGTGCATATTTAATGTTAGGAGGACTTGTTACAGGTCAGTAGACACAGCAGTTTTCAAGACAGCAGATGCTTTTACGTGGTTTTGAAGGATGGACGAAGAGAAGACTTTTCGTACCGGAAGTGCTTGGATAACTTTATAAAAAAGAAGTATCCAGCAGACCTTGCTGAATCGTTCATCGGTAAATATTTCTGGAAACCCCGTGGTAGGGGGGACAGGACCACAACTCCAATGGGGGAACAGACCCCAACTCCAATGGGGGAACAGACCCCAACTAATGTGCCTGCGGAAACAAATGAGTAGAAGTTTAGAGTTGTGTCCATAATACTGTACAGAAACGGCTCTGTTGATGCCACTGAATAGTTTGTCACAACTGACCAATTTTCCGGTAGGAAACACTGTTTGATTGTCTCAACGCTTCCGATGTTAATTGTTTTAGCTTGTAAAGGATGATAACTCACTTATGTTAGATGTTTGAATGATGACAGCACGTGATGTGCCTGGCACCTCTATCTCTACCCTGCCCTGCCCTGCCCATAATTGAATAGGTTTCTCAGCATTTTATCTGTAAACTGGTAAATTCCTTGGTTATAGTTTTCTTTCTCTATAGATTTTAATTTTTCAATTCTCGTCTTTATTTTTTTTATTATATACTATATATTTTATTTTTCATTAATTTTTTCTTAACATGTTCTTGGTTGATTTACGACCGACTCTAACTTGTTCAATAAATGTTATCATGATTTACGACCGACTCTAACATGTTTGATTGGAAATCTCGATTTATAAAGATATTGAACAAACCATTTCATTTGTTTATCCATGTAAACACAATTATGTAGTGTTACTACTGAGCTTATTCAATTTTTCATTACAATCCCGGTTTAAAAACTATACTGTTGCATTTTTCAAGTCAAAGCTACGAGAATTCTTTTCCCCAAGGATGGCACTGTGATGAATCTCTAATCTCATGTAATTTATTTAAGTTCTTTCCCACGCCCACTTCAAATGGCTTAAGCTTTCAGAATTATGAGAAAGACAAATTTAGACCACTGAAGTTTTTGATTGGTTATTTTCATCTTTTGTTACAAATGTCGAATTGGACATTTTTACATTTTAATGGAAACCTAAGAAAATTTCATATAACTTTATGAAGACATCGAAGTGCAGTGCACGTATTTAAGTGGGTGACATATTGCGTACAAGGTGGTTGAATGCTTGGCGCAATTTGATCACATCAAATTGGTACCTCAAATTAGTATCCAATCCTAATCTTTATTTGGCAGACAGGTAATCTTCTACTTATTATAAGAATAAGTTTTATTTTTTGTACCAAAAAAAAAAGTCTTATTTTCAACTTTATTGGAGATTTGATATCTTATTCATAAAGAGAAAAAATGGTCCCCCATATATCTTTGGGTGTGTATAAGAGATATTCTAAACACATGTAAAAGTATGTGAGACCCAGATAGAATTTGAAATAGGAAGACAAATAGATCAACAAGGAGAAACTCTTCTAATTTCAATAATTCAAAGTTTTATAGGAGATACTAGAATTTTTGAAGAACGAACCTATGAAGTATTACATAAACCAAGATGTCCTAGTATGAGAGCTTTTAGATGGTATGCCGCTAATTTCTTAGTGTTGCTTTTTTCTAGAGTAGATTATAGAAAAGTGATCCGGATAAAATATAGGCCCAATCAGGGCCCAATAACACATGGAAACCCAAGCCCATTAAAGACCTAGAACAAGGCTTGAAGGACAGCCACAGACGCGATGATCATATCGCGGCACACCAGACGCGATGCCCTCATCGCGCCATACAAGACGCGATGCCCTCATTGCGCCATACAAGACGCGATGCCCTCATTGCGCCATACAAGACGCGATGGCCTCATCGTGCACGATACCTTCTACAGGAAGTAAGCTTAAAGGCCAAGGCAACTCCACCGCGCCTTAACACCAGTAAGCAACAGACAGCTCCACCTCGCCATAACTCTAATACTAGACACCATGGCTGTAAGCTCCTCAACATTTAATCATGACAGCCATATTACTTTGGCACCAAGGAACCTTTGCCTTCACCATGAAGAAAGGCATCTTCCAAGCACACATCACAACTACTATATAAACACACGATGTACCACCAAGGTACGATCATCTTTAACTTTCACAACATAAACACCTGCCTCTGATACTGACTTAAGCATCAGAGTGTCTTTGCAGTTACCCCCCCATTTGGTGCATCGTGAAGGACAAAGGGCTCAAGCTCACTCCAACAGCAGTACCAGGCCCAGGCCAATAACCACTGAAGGAGCCTCAACCGTGTGTGATTGGGCTTAATACGAATTGGACCGTCCATACCGCATTTGGTCCGATCATTGGCGCCGTCTGTGGGGAACTATTACCCACCTCTCTCTAAAAACATGGTTGACACTCGCAACAAATCCCAGAATGGGTCTAAAGGAAAGCGAAAGGAGATTCCTGCTTCCCGTGAAAAATCAGCTTCATCGGTGGCTCCAATTCCCATCCACCTGGATGAGCCACCGACACCCCAACACCTGTTGGACCTCATCACCCAGAACAACAGAATTGCCCATCAAAATCGAGATTTAGCACTATTGAAAAAAGCTCAAAAGAACAAAGAAAAAGAAAAAGACTTGAAAAGGAAAAAATTCCCGTAAATTCCGATGCAAACGAATCACACTCAACTGGTGATCCAGGACCTCCGGGTCATAAAAACAAGAAATGAGAAGAAATAAAAACTACTCACGAGAATGAAAATTCGCATGGTAATTCTAGGACCTTCTCTCGAATTATTCATCCGTTTGTCCCCTGCATAATGAACATCCCAATTCCTTGAGATGTCAAGATTACAACTGAAAAATATAATGGTAAAGGGGACCTTCAAGAGCATCTGGAACAATTCCAGACAAACATAATGGCGCAAGATGTCGCAGACCCGATAGCATGCCGACTGTTTCCCACAACCCTTAAGGAGACAGCCCTTAGGTGGTACTCAGCGCTGCCACCTAATTCAGTACAAAGTTGGGAAGACGTAACCAACCAGTTTCTCGTGTGGTTCGCAACAAGCAAAGCACAATACAAATCCAATCACGTGCTAAAAATGGTTCGACAGGAATTAAATGAAACTTTGTGCGATTATTTAAACAGATTCTTTCATGAAGCACTCTTGGTCAGATATTTAGATCCACAAGTCTCGCTACACATCATCACTGAAGGACTTGTTGAAGGCCCTTTCTCTATGTCACTGGCCAAACAGCGACCCCACACCATCGAGGAACTGCGCACATGTTCAGAGAAATTCATCAACCTGGAAGATTATAAGCGATCACGAGAAATCTCCAACACCAGGGTCAACACGGACAACTTCGAAAGAGATGTCCAGAAGAATTTTTCACGAAAATTCCGCGAAAAAGAAAATGGGGAAAATACGACAACTACACCTCCTTGAATACATCTCAAAAACGGATTTTTAAGGAAGTATTCCAAACAGGGTACGTTCAGGTTAACATACCTCCTCCAATGCCCAAAGGAGTTCAGCGCGATGAAACCAAATTTTGCGAATTTCACAACGGCAAAGTTCATACCACTGACGAATGTCTCGCGCTCAGAAATACCATCGACGCGCTCATAAGAGAAGGAAAGCTCCAGGAATTTATTTCCAGCTACAGGGAATACAAGACGCAACGAAGGCGCAATAGAAGCCCTGATCACGACTCAAATCCCAGTGAACAAAGGGGACGTCCTAGGAGAAACTATAACCCTACTCGCAACAGTGATTGAAGAGAGGGCAGAGCAACTTCAACTGAACGACGTCAAAGAACTCCACCAAGAAATAGACAGCAAATCGCGGAGCAGCACCGCGATGGACTACCTAACAACGCGGCAGGTGTGTTAGCCACTATTGCCGGAGGATCAGCGGGAGGAGGTGCGACCAAATCTCAACAAAAAAGCATCTGAAATCAGTAATGACGGTGCGCGATCACGCACGCCCATCTACCTCTCGTGATCAAAGACAGGCCATAAATTTTGACAATGATGACTATGGCGACATCATAACAGATCATGATGACCCACTAGTGATCTCAGCGTGCATGGATAATCTGCAGGTAAAACGCATTATGATTGATAATGGTAGTTCAGCTGATATTATATTCTGGGATGCTTTTCGCGTGATGCATATTCCAGAGGAACATCTCAGCCATGGGTGTTCAGACCTAATTGGCTTCGCCGAAGAATGCGTACAGCCTAAAGGCACCATTGAGATGTGGGTCACTTTCGGAAACATGCCTTTTGCCCGAACTATCAAGGTGAAATTTTACGTCATTGAGTATGCATCTGCATATAACATCATTATAGGAAGACCAACTATTGCCGCATTAAAGGCAATCATTTCTATGCCTCACCTTCTGATGAAATTCTGTGACAAGTCTGGCACGGTAGTTGCCATCAGAGGCGACCAGAAAACAGCGCGCAGCTGTTATAACACCAGTTTAAGAGCCAAAACTCCTTTACAACCTGATGACAAAGGCAAAGCATCAGTTAATATGACCGATCTTGACATGCGTGACCACCTGCGCGATACTCGTCCCCAACCTGATGGGGAGTTGGAAAATCTCCAAATAGGTCCCCTCCTGGAAAACACCACCAAAATCGGACGAAACTTACCAGAAGCTGAGAAAAGCGCACTGATAACAGTATTGCTGAATAATAAAGACCTTTTTGCTTGGACAGCCGCCGATATGCTAGGGATAGACCCGGGGATAATATGTCACCATTTAACCCTGGATCCCAAAGCAAAACCCATCGCGCAGAAAAAAATGCAAAATCTCCCCAAAGAAACAACAAGCGGTTGAGACTGAAGTCGCAAAACTGCTTGACGCAGGAATAATCAGAGAAATCACGTACTCTACTTGGCTTTCCAATGTCGTACTAGTCAAGAAACCCAACGAAAAGTGGCGTATGTGTACCGATTACACAGATCTCAACAAATATTGTCCAAAGGACTTTTACCCACTTCCCACCATCGATAAGCTAGTTGATAATTCGGCGGGATACCAAATTTTATCCTTCATGGACGCATATTCAGGATACAACCAGATTCTGATGTTCACACCAGATGAGGAAGCCACAACTTTTATCACTGAAAGAGCTACCTACTGCTATAACATGATGCCATTTGGTCTCAAAAAAGCCGGAGCTACTTATCAACGCATGATGAACAAAGTTTTCAGTCAGCAGATTGGACAGATGCTTGAAGTATACATCGATGATATGATAGTCAAAACAATGACTACTTCACAACATCCTCAAGATTTGGAACAGGTATTTCAGCAACTGCGCAAGTACAAGTTACGACTTAATCCAGCCAGATGCGCGTTTGGAGTGCCTGCTGGAAAGTTCTTAGGATTCATGCTCACACATCGCGGGATAGAGGCCAACCCTGATAAATGCAACGCCATACTCAATATGACCCGCCCGCGAAGCGTAAAGGAACTACAACAATTAACAGGAAGAATCACTGCCTTAACCAGATTCCTCCCTGCATCAGCTCAAAAATCATTGCCAATGTTCAAACTATTGCGCAAACAATCAGACTTCATCTGGACTCCTGAATGCGAGGTAGGGTTTTTGGCCATCAAAGAACACTTGGCCAACCCACCAGTCTTGGTCAAGCCTCCTCCCAATGAACCCCTAGTTCTATACCTCTCAGTCAGCAATGAAGCCATAAGCGCTGTCCTGTTGCGCGAAGAGGCCCAGGAACAACAGCCAATATTCTTCGTCAGTAAAGCACTCCAAGGACCAGAGCTGCGCTATCAATAGATTGAAAAAGTCTCTTTCGCGTTAATCTTAACATCGCGACGCCTGCGCCATTATTTCCAGGGGCACACTATCAGAGTTCGAACGAACCAACCCCTTCGACATGTGCTTCGACAACCTGATTTAGCAGGCCGCACGATCTCATGGTCAATAGAGTTGTCAGAATACGACATCATCTATGAACCGCGACAAGCAATTAAAGCCCAGATACTAGCAGACTTCCTGTTTGAAATGACACACCTACGTGAGGCTGAGAACAGTGTCGATTGGGTCATTTATGTCGACGGATCCTCCAATATCAAAGGGAGCGGTGCAGGAGTCATCGTGGAAAGCCCTCACGGTATTACAGTGGAGCACTCTATCCATTTTGGATTCAAAGCTTCAAACAACCAAGCCGAGTACGAAGCAGTCCTCACAGGACTCACCATGGCCAAAGATTTGGGGGCAACAAATATAACCCTCAAGAGCGATTCACAATTAGTAATTGCTCAAGTCCAAGGAAGTTACCAGGCAAAAGAGGCATTAATGATAAAATATCTTGAAAAAGTGAGACTACTTCTGATAAAGTTTCAAAGCTTCAAAATGGAGCACATCCCCAGAGAGCAAAACTCACGGGCTGACATTTTATCCAAGTTAGCTAGCACAAAAGGACCAGGAAATAATAGAACGGTGATCCAACAAAGCGTCCTTAATCCTAGCATCATAATGGCTGTAACCAAACGAAAAGCTCAACCATCCCCAAGCACGCAATCCATGGTCGAGGATGACACCATGCCGCTGGATGATAAAGAAACTTGAATGACACCAATCTGGAATTATTTATTCAAAGGAGAAGCACCTCAAGAACAGCGCGCAGCCAAAAAGCTAGCGTGCAAGGCTTCGTTCTACTCCATCATCAACAACCAACTTTACAAAAAGGGATTCTCTTCCCCTATGCTTAAATGCCTAGATCCCCAACAAGCTCGGTACGTAATCTCTGAAGTACATGAGGGAATTGGCAGACACCACATGGGAGACAAATCCTTATCTCGAAAACTGCTCCGGGCAGGATACTTCTAGCCTACTATGGAAGAGGATTCTAAAAAACACGTGCGGCATTGTGTCAAATGTCAAGAGCACGCAGACTTACACCATGCTCCCCCTGAGGAATTATCTTCAATGCTATCCCCCTGGTCATTCTACCATTGGGGCATGGACATACTGGGACCATTCCCAGTCGCCGCATAAGGGTTCAAGTGGTTGCTGGTAGCAATTGACTGCTTTTCCAAAAGGATCAAGGCAGAAGCGTTAGCCACAATATCAGCTAACAAGGTTCACCGATTCTTCTACCGACAAATCATAAGTCGGTTCGGCGTTCCACATACTATTATAACCGATAATGGCACACAGTTTGTGGACAGAAAATTCAATCAGATTCTTCAAGACTTGCATGTCAAACACCGATACACATCGGTTGAACATCCACAAACTAACAGATTGGCAGAAGCTGCAAATCGAGTCCTCAAACGCGGATTGGAAAGAAGACTAGAAGCAGCTAAAGGAGAATGACCTGAACAACTAGACTTTGTGCTATGGGGTTACAGGACAACCAAACATTCAACTACAGGTGAAACCCCATTTCGCATGGTCTACGGTAGTGAAGCCATGATCCCAGTAGAAATCAGAGAACCATCATGGAGAAAGATGTACACGAACGAAGACAGCAACTCACAAGCATTGCTCCATAACTTGGACGCGATAGAGGAAATGCGCGAGATCGCGCACGTCAAAGAAATAGCACTCAAAAAGAGAATAGCAGCGCGATATAACTTAAGGGTTGTAAAACGAGGCTTCAACGTGGGCGACTTAGTCCTACGCAGAGCTGACATTGGCAATAAGAACGCGCGACAAGGAAAATTGGCCGCAAACTGGGAAGGACCTTATCGCATCTACAACAAAACTGATAAGGAGGCATATGTCATTGAGACATTATCCGGACTTATTATCCCACGCACATGGAACACGGACAAGCTTAAGACATTTTATAGCTAAGTCTCTCACGACTCACAACATATTTGTCTTTTCAATTTATTGTTCCAAATAAAAACTGGCCAATTTCCTTTACTATTGATCAAATTTTGCATCAAGTTTAAGTACATAGGATCACAACGTTCCCTTGAACCGTTGCTCTAATACCATAAAATGTAACACCCCGTGTATACTCGGAATATTAACATTACATCGTATTAAGCGGTGCTTAATTAAAAATGCGGAATATTCTTTTTCTTTTCAATTATGATGTCATTATCAATTACCAACTTGTTTACTTAATCAATTTCATAAAATATCGCCTGTATGTAAATTGCAATAAGACATCTACTGAAATACCTCAATATATAGATAAAGTGTGTATCTAAATCACGACATTACATCAAGTAATCCGGACAATATCCTGATACATTATTACAACTCCAAAAGACTCAAGACAAAAACAAAACATAACCGTACTATGTGTCATGGATAATCCCCATGCTCACCAAATAAACATAGTAAACAACAAGTCTCAACAAAAAACTTCAAAGCATAAACTGAAGCTATAAGCATAAAAGCAGCATTCAAATCCAGTATCCAATCAAGGCAGCATAGTAAAACAGCAATCTAACTCAGCTCCGGCCTCCTGCCGCCTGAGGTCTCAACATTACCTGACCCTGAAATAAGCATTCCCCAAACGTGGGGTGAGATCTCTAAACTAGAAATCTCAGTAAGACAAGGGGTCCTCAAGGATCTTCCACCCCAAGCTCACTTACATGTGCAATATAAGTTCAAAAAGCATTTATATCATTATCAGTTCCAAAACTATGTAGTGCAACAGATATCTATGGCATGTGTGTAATCACTATCTACTGGCCAGAGAAATGTAGGAATACGTTTATTCCCTACATGTAGCACAAGGAACACCGCTTGCACCTCACCCACAGCCTCACCCTCTTGTATGTTCTACATACTCAGGCTTACCGTATAGGTGGAACACCTCCATGCATATCAACAAGGCACTAACATATAATAGCTCAACAGCATTTCTAAAACATCAAAAACATGTAACACAGCATGCATATACCATATCTCCATGGGACATGGTGGAACCACAACATGGCTAAACCGAGGAAACGAAAGCTTACCTCTAAGCTAGCTATCCAATGCCACAAGCTCAAAGTCCAATCACAGCAGATCACAATCTGATATGGACCAAATATAAATCAATAAACATGTACCAAATGTATACAAATTAAAGACAACGCCTTTTCATTACGTTTTCAAGTCTTAAAGCTTGTAACAAAGCCACAAGTCCTTAATCCCACGATTCTGGCTTAGACCAATACATACAGAAGTTCAACTTCATCAGACTAGGGTCCACAAACCCCCAATAGCCTACTGTACACACAGCACAGCTACTGTTCTGCGAAATCGCAGAATATCCAGATATTCCTCGGGACCATATCCGGATATGCAATATCCGGATATCTTACTGTCCCTATCCGGATATGCAATATCCGAATATACAGATTCACATATCCGGATATCCAATATCCGGATATCCCAAAACCACATATCCGGATATCCAATATCCGGATATCTGTTCGACAAATATCCGGATATTTCACGACAGAATGCAGTTTCTGCATTTTCGTGAAGATATCCCTTAAAGGTTCCCTTTTTACTGATTTTAAACACCTAATCATGCATTTCTAGGCGTGTTCAACATTACCCAACAACAAGTTATCATCTTTTAGTCATTAGAATCATCAAGGTACCATTTTTAAGCTTTTAAACTCAAGTTAAAGGTTGGTACACATACCCCAGCTCAAAACAGAAGGAAAGGTTGCCCTTTGGAACTCACAATCAGTCTCAAGCTACTGTCACAAGAGGATGCACGAAAATGGTAAGAAAGGTTGACCCTTTAGCACAAAAGATCAACACTAGGACCACCAAAAACCAAGACAAGGCTTCTTTCAACCCAACCACCAAGGTCAGCCCCCAAACAAATAAGAACAATTGCTGATCACTTAGAAAAATGGTGTCTTCCAACCTCCCAAGGCTCACTCAAACAAGAACAAGTGTTTAGGGAGAAGGTTTTAAGAAGAAACAAGCATAAAATGATCACAAAGACTCAAAATGGAGAAGATGGCAATGGAACAGTATAGGAGGTCAGCCACCAAGGAGAACTCACGCTGGTTTTCTGTTACCTAGGGTTGTGAGCCCTTAAAGGAGTATAAATAGCCAACTCACACTTAAACACACAGTATTAACTTTAATTGCTACGCTTAGCATCTTAATCCCAAACTTTGGATTATGAGACTACATAATTTTCTAAGATTTATCATATTTTTCTTATAATTTTCTGAGCAACTTTTCGGTACGCGCTTTTCAAAGCCAGTATCGGTTTCTAGCACCAGTTCTCATTATTTGGACTTGAAACTCGTTTTACAAGTCCAACATATTATTCTAGTAATTATCATGCTCTTACTTTAATTTTCCGGGATACTTTTTTGGTACGCATTTATACCGACTAGCAGAACCAGTATCTGCACTTTTCTCCCGAAAAGCGACTTTCAGCATTCTTAATCACTTATTATGATTATTAAGCCTCATAAATAATTATTAGGGTCAATTATGGAATCATTTCCTATTTTTGCATAATTAATTAATTAAATACCTTAATTAACGGTGCAGGTTCTTACAGTTATTGTCAAAAAAGATTCTCTCACGAATCCTCCAATTCACAGGATACCTCTCATGGTTCCTATCAAGTTACAGGATTCTCTCACGAATCCTCCAATTAACAGGATACCTCTCATGGTTCCTATCAAGTTACAGGATTCTCTCACGAATCCTCCAATTCGCCGGATACCTCTCATGGTTCCTATCAAGTTACAGGATTCTCTCACGAATCCTCCAATTAACAGGATGCCTCTCATGGTTCCTATCAAGTCACCGGATTCTCTCACGAATCCTCCAATTCACAGGATACACCTCTTGGTTCCTATCAAGTTACAGGATTCTCTCACGAATCCTCCAATTAACAGGATACCCCTCATGGTTCCTATCAAGTTACAGGATTCTCTCACGAATCCTCCAATTCACAGGATACCTCTCATGGTTCCTATCAAGTTACAGGATTCTCTCACGAATCCTCCAATTCACAAGATACATCTCATGGTTCCTATCAAGTTACAGGATTCTCTCACGAATCCTCCAATTCACAGGATACCTCTCATGGTTCCTATCAAGTTACAGGATTCTCTCACGAATCCTCCAATTAACAAGATACCTCTCATGAGGATTCATTCACGAATCCTCCAATTCACAGGATACCTCTCATGGTTCCTATCAAGTTGCAGGATTCTCTCACGAATCCTCCAATTAACAAGATACCTCTCATGGTTCTTATCAAGTTACAAGATTCTTTCACGAATCCTCCAATTCACAGGATACCTCTCATGGTTCCTATCAAGTTACAGGATTCTCTCACGAATCCTCCAATTCACAGGATACCTCTCATGGTTCCTATCAAGTTACAGGATTCTCTCACGAATCCTCCAATTAACAGGATACCTCTCATGGTTCCTATCAAGTTACAGGATTCTCTCACGAATCCTCCAATTCACAGGATACCTCTCATGGTTCCTATCAAGTTACAGGATTCTCTCACGAATCCTCCAATTCACAGGATACCTCTCATGGTTCCTATCAAGTTACAGGATTCTCTCACAAATCCTCCAATTCACATGATACCTCTCATGGTTCCTATCAAGTTACAGGATTCTCTCACGAATCCTCCAATTCACATGATACCTCTCATGGTTCCTATCAAGTTACATGATTCTCTCACGAATCCTCCAA
The DNA here is from genome assembly GCF_033153095.1 of Gastrolobium bilobum. Taxonomy (NCBI): domain Eukaryota; kingdom Viridiplantae; phylum Streptophyta; class Magnoliopsida; order Fabales; family Fabaceae; genus Gastrolobium; species Gastrolobium bilobum. Next base: position 47,432 of record NW_026895604.1, on the reverse strand, counting down.
TTAACAGGATACCTCTCATGGTTCCTCTCAAGTTACAGGATTCTCTCACGAATCCTCCAATTAACAGGTACCTCTCATTGTTCCTATCAATTAATGGGATTCTCTCACGAATCCTCCAATTCACAAGATACCTCTCATGGTTCCTGTCAAGTAATAGGATTCCCTCACGAATCCTCCAATTAACAAGAATCCTCCCATGGATCCTATCAGCTAAAGGGATTCTCTCACGAATCCTCCAACCAGCAGACTCCCCCACATAGATCTCCTCAACAGATCAGAACTATTCAAGTCCAAACCTGCCAAGTCATATCGCGACTATCTAGGCTTAGACGCGAGGGCCTGCACAAATAAAGGTATGCCATATACTTTGCAATATTACTTATGAACTATCTGGACATGCAGCAAGCAGTTATAAGTGTTCAAGCGCCATACGGCGTACACAATACAGTTCCAGATACATGACATACAATAGCATAAGGACTCCTTACATTCACAGGATCCTATACCTAAAGGATTCTTCTATGACCAAACACGACATGCTTGGTAAAAAACCGCGGAAATACACACATCCGCGCAACACAGATGGGACACACTTCAATTGGGTTATAACTCCATCCGTGGTACGACTGTCAAACAACATAACAAAGAATGCGAAGAGCCAAAAGAAGAATGAAGGGAAGGGTAATAACCCATTGCAGAGTATGCAATATATCAACATTCTACAGGAAAACAGAATAACAAGCATTCATTTGGCAACACATACACCATATATATTCAATAAGTCCAAATGTCATGACTCCAAAATTGAGGGAACAAAACCCCTTCCACAAATCATTGTTATGGGGATACTCCCCTTACAAAAACAAAAATATTTAACAGGTCAGATCAAGAGCAAAAAAAAGAAAAATATCAGACTGTTTGAATGGACATGTCCTGAGGAGTATCAGCTTCAGCAGCACGCTCACCATCAACAGCAGGAGGACCTTGAGGAGATGGCTCCTGCAAGGATGGCGCGATAGGTTCAGTATCCATCGCACTGATTAGCTCAACTGGGACTTCTTGATTCTGATCATTAAGGGTCACCAGCTGACCATCCTTGAAGTAATGATAGTAATGCACATTCTCCAGCTTAGCAGAGGAATTGAAAAAGCACACTTGCTCCATGACATTTACGAAGGTGGCCTCAGCTTCTTTTTCGAATAAACTCTGATACCTCTTCACCTCACTGGTCAAGGAGGCCTTCTCATCAGCCCAGGTATCAGCGTTCCCCTCTAGCTCCAGGACGCGCCTATTCAGGTCAATCTTTTTCTCCTCCAATCCTCGGTTGGAGGTCGTCAGCTTCTTCACAGCGCTGTCCTTCTTCTCCATCGCCTCCTTCAACTTGGCTATTTCATCCTCAGCAGCCTTCAACTTCGCTTCGGAATCAGCACGATGTTGGGCATTCTCCCCCTTCAACTCCTCAATGCGCTCCTTCAGAAAGTCCACCGAATCTATCACATATCAAAAAGGTTATACATACAAACGCGATACTATATCGTGTAAACAAGAAGAGTACCAAGTTACTTACCAGGCGTAGTCATAATAAATTGACCGGCTGTGATCAAAATCTGGGCAAGCTGACGCCACTGATCCCGAGGTAGAGCTTCCAGACGAGAGCCAAAGTCCCTGCCTTGTGTGCGCATATCCCTCTCAGATCTCCAATCGAAGTCTGGCCACCCTGCATTAGCCCTTACAGAGATTTCATCATTTAATCTCTTCTTTCCCCTTCCAGCATCTTCCCCCACTACTGCGGTGGGAATAACATCCCGAGGGACAGAAGGAGGAGATATGGGTGTCAACGGTGCCTTTGAGCGCGCAGCAGCCTGCTCGCTTGATTCTGTCATGGCTTCGGCAGCAGATGCGGGAGGTCGAGACGGGGCGGAGGCGCCCACAATAGCAGCAGCACGGTTGGCCGCAATCCGCTTCAATTTGCTCAAAGAAGCTGCCATTGAACTATCTGCATCAAATATCAAAGACGGGTAAACACGCTAGAAGTATACAACCACCTGTTAACATCAAGCAACGCATAATTTTTTTACGAGACAAATCTGCAAACAAACAGGGTTGCATTACCCAAAAAAGCCCGAATGTCATCATCCGAATATTCATTCAAAATCGTGTATGTATTCAACAAGCCTGTTTCCGAAGCTTCTCGTGCGATGTTAGTAAGAGTCGTCACGGTCCTTTGCTCCAATTCGCTTAGTTCATCAAATTTGTAGCTCAGGATAGCATCTTTCTGAGAATGCTCAGTCCAGTATAAAGGAAAGAGAGGAGTATCGTCAACTCTCAAGAAGAAAAGAGTGGTACCCTCAGTAGGATAAATTCTAAAGTACTCGGTGGTCCACTTGGTAATCTTCCGGCAATAAGACTCACATAACTTCACTTTGCTTCTCAAAAGCGTCCAGCTTCCGCGCGACCCTATCACGCTAAACATATACATGAAGGATTTAATTGACTGAAAAAGCCGTAGGCTTTGCAGACCATCTCATAAACTCTGATAAAACCCCAAGCATTGGGGGTCAGTTGTGAGGGAGCCACATTCAAGTGTGCCAACAATTCGCACACAAACGAGGAGAATGGAAGACGAACTACTATGGACAAAAAAGGTAGGAGTACATCATGATAAAATGGCGGGTTGACCCTTCTGCCCGCGCAGAACACACACGTTCATTTTTTGGGACGACATCCACTTCCCATTGGTCGTCATGAGCCTTATCAGGGGTCAGGTGCATAGCGATTGTTACTTCCGCTAACTCTCCGGGAGAACACAACACTGACTCGGTATCCAGCACCGTGTCTTTACACAGCTTAAAGAGTCCTCATCTCTTAAGTTCCGCCTGACTGGGGACTCATCTTCAGGGTCGAAGTAAACAATGTTCTTCTTGGGCGCTTGATTCACCTTCTGTCTCTTCTTCTCGGTCGAACCGCGCTTCTCAGTAGCACCACATTTTGCCATTATTTCCTTAATTCGAGGAGACACGAAATCTGATTTAGAAGAAGAGGAATCAGTGGAAGAAGACAAGTCAGCAGAAACAGGTTTATCAAAATTCCTTTTCTTAAAAGGATATCCGGCTGAATAAATAACATTCAAAGGCAAAGGACTAGGACTTTTTCGACCAAAAGACTCATGCGCGATAGAGCAAGAAGAATAGCGTGATGAATTTGAAGAATACTTGGCGCTTTTCGAATCAACTGATTTATAACTACTGTCCGTATTAGAAGAGGAGTCACTCGATATCACAATGGGCTTAGACATGTTCAAGGAAAACTTGGGAAGCACAGACGAGCTATGCTCTGACAATGTCTTTCCGCGATTAGATTGTTGCGATGATGATCTTAACTCAAAGGTACGAATTGAGGGGACATGCTTAGCATAAACTTTGGAACAGGGGGCCAGACTTCCTACAGTAGGACTGTTATCCCTGGTTCCCAAAGACCGTGATCTTGGTAACAGTCCCGAAGGAGGACTGGACGAACCAGACCGTTCAAGAAATCTGATAAAATCCGCACATTTGCGATTATCAGACATGCCACAAACACAAAGAAGGAAATAATGAACAAGATGAAAGGAACAAAGATAAAACAGGGGGTAAGAAGAAAGAACGCACCTGAGCTTTATACTTCGGAAGTTCACACCAAAAGCAGGATGTGTCACCACCGGAAATGCAGAAGCAAGCTCTGAGAGACGAAGAGAGTTTTTTTTCCACAAAATCACTGAAATGATCTTCCCTTCAAATGAAAAGGCTCAAATACGAAGAGTTTTTCCAACGGATAGACCAAAAGCCGTGAAACGTGTTAAACACAACGGGTTAATAGGGACACGTGGCAGGAAGGGGAAGCGTTTTACTTACAAAACCACCCATGCCTATCCTTAAACCCCCACGTAATCACAACAACATTTAATGTCCCTGACTGATTAGACATCTAATTCACCATTCTTAAGCGGCTGAAGGTGATGATGACATTACAAGGCTAATTACTGCGGCAGACAAAGACATGTGAGAGACAAACTACCGCGCCACATTCAAGGGCATATAGCTCACGACCTTGTCAAATGACAACACCGCAAGCTAGGGAGCAACTGATCAGGATAAAATATAGGCCCAATCAGGGCCCAATAACACATGTAAACCCAAGCCCATTAAAGACCTAGAACGAGGCTTGAAGGACAGCCACAGACGCGATGATCATATCACGGCACACCAGACGCGATGCCTTCATCGCACCATACAAGACGCGATGCCCTCGTCGCGCCATACAAGACGCGGTGGCCTCATTGCGCACGATACCTTCTACATGAAGTAAGCTTAAAGGCCAAGGCAACTCCACCGTGCCTTAACACCAGTAAGCAACAGACAGCTCCAGCTCGCCACAACTCTAATACTAGACACCATGGCAGTAAACTCCTCAACATTTAATCATGATAGCCATACTACTTTGGCACCAAGGAACCGTTGCCTTCACCATGAAGAAAGGCATCCTCCAAGCACACATCACAACTACTATATAAACACACGATGTACCACCAAGGTACGATCATCCTTAACTTTCACAACATAAACATCTGCCTCTGATACTGACTTAAGCATCGGAGTGTCTTTGCAGGTACCCCTCCATTTGGTGCATCGTGAATGACAAAGGGGCTCAAGCTCACTCCAACAACAGTACCAGGCTCAGGCCAATAACCACTGAAGGACCCTCAACCATGTGTGATTGAGCTTAATACGAATGGGACCATCCATACCGTATTTGGTCCGATCAAAAAGCTTATTGGAAAGAAAAATTTGTTGTAGGATTACCAACTGTCTTTGCAACTAAAGTTAAAGAAAATATTTCGTGAACAATATCCTACGGTTCAATTAATAGAGTTAACTTATGAAAGAATTATTTCAGTAATAAAAAAGACAGGTTTAGAAATTTGTAATAATATGAAAATAAAAAACATAATAAGAAAAGCCCAAGCGAGTGGAATTAAAGAATTAGGTGCATTTCGTGAACAATATGGTTTTAAAAAACCAACTCCCCTGTCAATTATACGAAAAAAGAAAAAAAATTAACATAGCTAATAATAATTATAAGAATAAAACCTTTAAAAAGAATAATTCAAATAAAAAGTTCATAAAAAAATTAAAAATAAAAACCAAAATTATTCTAATAAAGTATGCTATAAATGTGGAAAGGTAGGACACACAAAAAATTATAAGCATTATGAAGCAAACTTATTGCATCTCGACAAAGATGTAATGAAAAACATGCAATTACACAAGGTATTGTGTCAAATAAAATTTTCTATTTGTTGATATTTTTAATTTAAATATTCATACCATGGAAAACGAGGAACTACTCTCCTTCATGAATTATATATATATATATATATATATATATATATATATATATATATATATATATATATATAGGTAGGATCCTTTGACACCGGTGTCAAATTTAAAGTTTGACACCTCATCTGAGAGCCGTTAAATCAAAAAATATCAATGGTGTCACATGCTTACAAATTAGAGTCGTTGATATATTTTGATCTAACGACTCTCAGATGAGGTGTCAAACTTTAAATTTGATACCAGTGTCAAAGGATCCTGCCTCATATATATATAAAATTTTGAGGTAGGTTATACTTACAATTTTTTTTTTAAAACCTTTTACAACCTTTTTTTTTACAACCTCTTACAACCATATCTTAATACCGTTGATTTCCGTTAATCAACAGTTATGATTTTCGCAAATTAAACTCATTAATTAATTATTAATTCACAATAAATGATAACTGTTAATTGACGAAAATCAACAGTGTTAAGATATGGTTGTAAAAAAAAAATTGTAAGTATAACCTTCCTCTATAATTTTAATATTATTTGAGGGTATTACAACATAGAAATATGTTCATAAGTTTATTTGAACACCTCGTATTCTATCTCCCTAGACATGAAGCAGCAACAAAATCCTACACATGAAATTTTACAACCCAAAGAATAAGCACCGGAGGAGACAATATAGCAATGGGAATTACTGCAGATGATGTACGAGGAAGCAGGTCTAGTGGTTAAAATGCATAGTTTAACCCAGTTTATAATTAAGAATGGACATCGATTGAAACAACCATAAGGAGATAAGTAATAAAAAAATCATAAAGGAATAAGTTATTCCAAATAAAATCATAAGTGTTTCAAAAATAAAGAGAAAGAAGAAAAGATTTAGAGAGAGATAAAAAAACACAAGTGACAAGGAAAGAGATTTAGAGAGAATATTTAAGAGAAAATGACATTGTGAATAAATATGCAAGATTTTCATTTAATCAACTCTTATGGACATTTATCTCACCATCCCTTTAGGGAAATGTGTTTAATTTTGTCTCCTTTGATGTGACCTTTTTTTATTTGCGCAATACATGCAACATTATCTTCATAAAGTAATGATGGTTTTTCCTTGATCATTTCAAGGCCACAAGTTTTTTATATATGCGAATCATTGATCTTAGTGTTAAGAACCACTTCAACCCAAAATCTTAAGGTGTTAGGTGAGAGTCTTTTTAATGATTTATATTATTCTCTAACACACCTCCTCACACAAGAGCCCTTTGGGCTTGGAGTGTGGATATTGCACAGACCCAATTTTTGGTTACCTTCTTTTGTGCTTTTTATTTAATCCCACAAGTGGGGGCGGTGAGGATAGAACTTGTGACCTTGTAGTCACCCAAGCTCTGATACCATGTTAAGAACCACTTCAACCCAAAACCGTAAGGTGTTAGGTGAGGACCTTTTTAATGATTTATATTATTCTCTAACACTTAGCTATACATGTTCTCGACAAACTTTATATAGTGCAATTAATTCTGCATGGTTTGAAGATGTTACCGTCAAAGTTTGTTTCGTTGATCGCCAGGAAATTATGGTACCACTATATATGAATACATATCTTGCTTGTGATCATGCTTTATATGGATATGATGAATACCCAACATCTACATACCCAATTGATTCCGACTTTGAATTTTTTTCATAAAATAATCCCATACCACGTGTTCCGCAAAGATAACAAAATATATCTTTTATGTCATTCCAATGCCTATGTGTTGGAGTAGCGTTATATTATATTAGGTCGTGTGTGATTAGCAAGTTACAATAAAGCCCTAGTTGCACTTAGATATAGTACTTCAGGACCAAGGAGCTCTTCATCATTTTCTTGAGGACCAAATGGATCTTTCTTAATGTTAAGGGATTGAACAACCATTGGTAAACTTAATGAATGAGCTAAGACAATGATTGGTGAATTTGATTGGTAAACATCCATGTAAAATATAATTTGATTGGTGAATTTTTTTTCATTAGTCAAATGCTCGATCTGCACACTAAGACAAAATTTAGTTACTTCAAGATCTTTCATTTCAAATTCATTCTTTCAATATTTTGCAATTTTCTCAAGCTTTTTATGAGTCCCGATTATATTTAAATCATCCACATATACTGCAATAATGGTAACTCTTTATAATAATCTTTTAATAAAAACACATGGATTAATATGGTTATTTTCAAATCCTTCTTTGATAAGATCTTCACTTAGACGATTATACCACAATCTTCTAGATTGTTTTAGTCTATACAAGGATATTTTTTAATTTTATAGAATATATCTCTCGAGGTTTTAACTTATATAATTCAAGCATTTTTAATCTTTTAGGGATTTTCATGTAGACATCGTTATCTAATGATCTATATAAATAAGCAGTGGGAACATCCATAAGCCTCGTCTTGAATCCTTCAAGGAATGCAAGACTAATGAAAATCTAAATGTAGTTGCATCCTGTAACATCCCGTATATATCCGGTAATATTATCATATCATCGTATTAAGCTGCGCTTAATTAAAAATGCGGAATATCTTTTTCTTTTCAATGATGATGTCATTATCATTACCAACTTGCTTATTAATCAATTAATAAAATATTGCCTATATGTAAATTACAAAAGACAGCTAACTGAAATACCTCATTAATTTGAAAGCATAAATATGTCTCTAGTCACGGAACTGCAACACGTAGACCGGACAAACTATCAGATTATACAACTCAGACTAAAAGTACTAACATCAAGTGGCATGGACAACCCCATGCTCACCCAAATAAGGCACAAGCCCAACAAAAGTCTCAACAACAGTATCATAGTAATATAAAGACGAAAAACATAAACAGCATCCAAATTCAGCGTCCATATAGTCAACATATAAACAGTAAAACATCAACTAAGCTCTGGCCTCTTGCCGCCAGAGGCATCAGCCCCCAAATTACCTGAACCTGAAATAAGCGTCCCCAAACGTGGGGTGAGATCTCTAAACAAGAAATCTCAGTAAGACAAGGGGTCCTCAAGGATTTTCCACCCCAAGCTCACTTACATGTGCAATATAAGTTCAAAAGCAGCTTAACATTATAATTTCCAAAATAGTGCAATGCAACAGATAATCATGTCATGTGTGTCAATTCTATTCTACTGATCAGAGAAATGCAGGAATACATCTATTACCCACACAATATGCAAGACGCTACTTGCACCCACCCACGGGCTCACCATCTTGTATGACGCTACATACTCAGGCTTACCGACTAAATGGAAACAACACATACATATTATAAGCCATTGCACATATCAGCTCAAAAGTATTTCAAATATCCAAAGCATGTAACACAGCATGTATATAACCATACCCCCATGGGACATGGTGGAACCACAACATGGCTAAACCGAGGACACGAAAGCTTACCTTGCAAGCTCACAATCCAAGCCAAGAGTCCAACCAATGCTCAAAGCCCAAACACAGCAGAATCACAATCTGATTTGGACCAGCAATCATATCAATAACATAGCTCATAAGCATAAACATAAAGACAACGCTTCTCTTTTACGTTTCACGTCTTAAGGCTTTTAACAAAGCCACGAGTCCTTAATCACTTGATTCTGACTTAGTTAATTAATACAGAAGTTCAACTTCCTCCAACTAGGGCCCATAAACCCCAAACATCAGTTCTGGATGAACAGTAAGTTACTGTTCCTCGAAAACCCAGAATATCCGGATATCTCTATGCCAATATCCGGATATCAATATCCAGATATTCATATCCCCATATCCGGATATCAATATCCGGATATACATATTCGGATATCAATATCTGGATATTTCGCGACAGAATGCAGTTTCTGCATTTCGCGAGATATCACTTGAAACTTGAAATCACAGTCCTCCATATTATTCTAGGAATATTCATGCACTTATAATAATTTTCTGGGATACTTTATCGGTACGCATTTATAGCGACTAGCAGAACCGGTATCTGCACTTTTTGTCAGAAAAGCGACTTTCAGCATTATTACTCATTTACTATAATTATTAAAGCCTCATAATAATTATTAAGGTCAATTATGGAATTATTTCCTAATTTCACATAATTAATTAATTAAATTTCTTAATTAACGGTGCGAGTTCTTACACATCCACTATAGGAGAATATGTCTTCTCATAATCAACTCCTGACATTTATTTAAGACCTTGTGCCATTTATTTAAGATCTTGTGCCACAAGTGTTGCTTTATACTTTACAATTTGATTTTTCTCATTACTTTTTATCACAAATGGCCATTGATAGCCTACGTGTCTTACATCATCAGTTGTTTTGACTACATGAAAAAAACTTGACATTTCTCAAATGAATTTAATTATGCCCGAATCGCATCTTTCCATTGTTGTTAATCTTTTCTGTGTCAACATTCCCCAATAGTTTTTGGCTCATAATCCTCTTTGTTAATTGCATTATTTTCTATAGCATATGCAAATATGTCATCAACAATTATTTCATTTTGTTCCATCTTTTACCATTGGAAATGCAAGTTATTGAGATCTCATTAACATCTTTAGATACCTGAACCTCTTCCGGAGTTTCCACATCATCATTGCCATTGATTTTTTATTGTTTCGCTACTTATTCAGGGGTATGGACAATTATAGTATCACCAACTAATTTACTTTGTTCCCTCCTTTTTCTTGGGTTTGTAACTTTAGAACCAATTGACCTTCCACCTTTGCGATGAATATTGTACTCATTTGAGATTGTTGCAGTGGATTTGTGAATATAAGTGCTTGTTTGGATCCTATCTTTTTTTAAGTTAAAAACTATTTGTAAGCAGAAGTTAGGTCAAACATGTTTTGAGAAATTTTTTTTTTATAATGAAGAAAAAAGCTAAAAAAGCTCCTTGAAGAAGTTTTTTTTAAGCTCTTATCAGTTTTTCTTGAATTAATATTTTTTTGAAATAAAGAGTTATAGAAATAAAGGGAGTGAATTTTCTTGAAATATATGTTTTTAAGCTAAATTTTTTATGTAATCATCAAACAACTTTTAGCTTTTTTTAATCTTTTTTTTTTAACTTTAACTTATAAGTAGCTTCTAGCTTAAAAGAGAGAGTGTCCAAACAGGCTCCAGTTCAAGCAGCTGTATTTAAAGCTGGTACTTGTGATTTTGATTTTGATTTTAATCTTTTTTTTAATCTTGTCACAAATGTTTCCCCTTTCATATTTTCCTTCATTATTTGATTTTGCTTTATAATCATGACCACCACGATGCCAAAAATTGTTACGTCCATGCCCACGACCACGTCCACGATTATGAGATGGTATCTCATTCACTTATGCAAACGGTAAATTGCATTCACTTCAGGAAATGATACAATATCAAAGGATGGTGATTGATGATTTATCATTAAAAGCTCATTTTTTGTTAAGCAATTAGAAGACAAGATATTAACTCAAAATATTTTTTTTGAAAACCGTGCTATCGATATTGCTGTTATAGGTGGAGGTGGCAAAGTGGACGGTCCGCCCCGCTTCACCCCGCCAAAAAATGAGTCAGTTCGCCCCACCCCGCTTTTGAAAGTGGACTGAAAAACTCAGCCCGCCCCACCCCGTTTGGTGGGTTGGCCCGCCAGCCCGAGCCTATTTTACACTGACCCGTCTCGGCCCGCCGTCAACCCGCCAAACAATGAGCCCGCCTCGCTCCGCTTTTGAGATTAGTTGAAAAACTCAGCCCGTCCCGTCCCGTTTGGCAGGTTGGCCCGCCGAGCCAAACCCATTTTGCCGGCTCTAGTTATAGGAGCATATTCAGGCATGAAATGTAAAAAATGCTTTCTCTAAGATGTCTTCGTCAATCATCTTTTCACTACATAATTTTAATTTAGAAGTAGTTCAAAATATTGCGAAATTGTGCTTATACTTTTAAAATTTTGGAATCTTAAGCGAATCCATTCATACCGAACCTTTGGCAGAGTCAACTAAGTGTAAGCACAATTTGGGTATAAATTATAGAGGAAGGTTATACTTATAACCTATTTTTTGTTTACAACTTTTTATAACTATAATCTTAATCGTTGATTTTCGTCAATCAACAGTTATTATTTTCGCAAATTAAATTTATTAATTAATTATTAATTCGTAATAAATGATAATCGTTGATTGACGGAAATCAACGATTAAAATTATGGTTGTAAATAAAAATAAGTTGTAAGTATAACCTTTCTCTAAATTATAATAGGAAAATATTACTCTCCTTTTACATAAGATATCTTCTCTCATATTCTCTCACTTCAATTTTTGTACCCTACCTTTTTTTTTTCTTGTAATGGTGGGATCCACCTATTTTCTCTCTACAATATAAGATAACTATCTTATGTTAAATGAGATTAATAAAACCCATTATAATAATTGATTGACGAAAATAACACAAAATTATATCCTTTTAAAAAATAATTTTTTTAGAGTAAATACTCTTTTTGGTCTTCAGCAAATTTTACAATGCCCGTTTTAGTCCCAAGCAAATAAAAAGGCCCATCGTGATCCTTAAAAAATTCAAAATGGATCCATTTTAGTCTTTTGAGAATTAATATGGGTCTTTTTTGAATTTGTGAGGGACCACGATTTCAACTAAATGGATCCATTTTTGAATTTCTTAGAAACTACGATGGACTTTTTTATTTGCTACGGACTGAAACAGACATTGTGGAATTTACTGACGACAAAAAGAGTATTTACTCTTTTTTTTATTCCCCTTGAAAATAACATGGTCTCCAAAACGACAAGTCGTGGCGTGTTCATACCAATAAATGCCTCTAGTAGCACTAAACCACCACTACCGGGGACACATGTGTCACTTCCGTTAGCTTTGGCCACTGATATGATATAGCAACAGAACAGCGATTCAATATGCAATGATTGATCCTTAAAAGCAGAAACAGAAGCTTTTCATCTCGTTCTGTGTCCCAAACACTGAGAGCTTCGATTGGTGATGATGGCTTCTTCTTTGGTTGGTCCACTTCAACTTGCTTCGCAGAATGGTTACAGGGTGTGGGAGGATCCTTCTTTCATCAAGTGGAGGAAAAGGGACCCACATGTTACCTTGCACTGCCATGATTCTATTGAAGGTAAACCCAGAATCATACACCCTCATTCCATGCTTTTTGGATCAAAAAGTTTTTGTTTTGACTTTTGATTTTTGTTTACAGGGATTCTATGGTTAGTTTGGTAACATGGGGTTCTTTTCGGGTTTTGGGTTGATTTAGTAGGATAGACATTATTGGTTACATTCTAAAACTCATGGGTTTGTTTTTTTAAGGCCAATAGTTCATTGCATAGAAATAAGGCTAAACCAGTGACTCTGGTTTTTGGGATAGAGAGTTACTGAGTAAAATTTGTAAAACAAGTCTATGAATTTAAAATTGGCTTTAATGAACGTAAATAAGTTATCTATAACTTCAAAGATTAAAAAATTATAATGAGAAATATTGTTATAACTTCAAATAAATTATAATTACAAAATGCCTTGATTTTCATCCCAATATGACATCGTTTTGGACTCAACGTAGTTAACTTATCTATATTGACTGTAGAAAGAACAAACTCTTTAAATTTTATGGATTTCCTTAAAATTATTTTTAAAATTAATAATGCCTGATTTTTTTTATTTTTTTGGTTATATGTTCTGGAATATTTGCTTCTTTTACTTTTTGGATAACCTGGAATTTTGTGCTATGGGTAGGATCTCTTAAATATTGGTATCAACGCAGCAAAGTGGATTTTCTGGTTTCCCAGTCTGCTGTTTGGAATGATGATGCTCTTGATGGAGCTCTTGATAGTGCTGCATTTTGGGTCAAAGACTTGCCTTTTGTTAAGTCCTTGTCTGGATATTGGAGATTTTTCTTTGCTACCAATCCTAACAGTGTCCCTACTAAGTTTTGTGATAGTGAGTTCCAGGATTCAGATTGGAAAACTTTGCCTGGTAAGTGCATGTGTTTTTGTCCATATATTTGCTTAGCAAGTCCTCTATATTTCCTTAGCTATATTGTTTGTTGTTGTAGTGAAGCGCTTTGATGTGCTTTGTATTTGATTTTTAGAAATGCTCAATCATTTAAGGGACAAAAATAGAATGAAATACCTGTGGAATTAGGAATGATGATTGTTGATGTTTTTAGCAATCATGAAATCAATAATCCTTAATCCTAACATCAATAATTGTGTACTAAGGGGATTGGTATTGAACAAATGTCAGAATCTTTGAAAGGGAGTTATTGAAATATGTCCATGGGACAAATTTTTTTCTCCCGGCTTCCCTTTGGTTCTCTGCCCTGGTCTTTTTATGGGTGCTTTTGTGTCTAATATTCAGAAAGATTGGAGAGATTTATTATACTGAGTAGTTTTTTTCCTCCTCTTGGTTCCTTTATTTTTCTTTCTATGTTTATTTTTTAAAATTACAGGGATTTCCTCACCTCTATCCTCGCAAGTCGAGGTTTCATGATGAGTGGTTTATTGCTAATCTTCACTCTTGTAACTATCCTTTCCTCGGTAGAAGCTTTTTTTTTATATATAAAATGAACTATTGTTTATTATCATTATAGCTTTGGAGCAGCGGAAAAGTTGCTCCTTGGGAAACAACCTTTTTGCAAAATTGCAAGGGTAAGGCTGCGTACAATCAATCTTCACCCCTACCCTCACAAAGTTGGGGAACCTTGTGCACATGGGTTTGCCCTTTATCATTATAGCTTGTTATGGTTTCATAGTAGAGAGTTTATTTATTTATGTCAAAACTATATCATGTTGATAGAGCAACAAGTAACAGGCGGCATTTTTTTTTTTTTAATGTTGAAACCGCCAATAGGCTCCTAGTTATCATACTTTTCTAGTTCCTCTTTTTGTTTCTTGCGGACCATTTGGGCTTGGATAATTGATTCATCTTAAAGATGTCATTCTCTTATAGCATGCTTTCTTTTTTAATAATATTATCACTCTTATATTTTTATTTTAAATCTATTTTTGTGAATAGACTCATGTCATTTTTTATTCTCACAAGTGCTGACATTTTTATCTATGTCTAAATTACCTTCCTCAAAATTGGGCAGTTCCTTCAAATTGGCAGTTGCATGGATTTGACCGTCCTATATATACGAATATTACGTATCCATTTCCACTAGATCCTCCGTCGGTTCCTATGGAAAATCCTACCGGCTGCTACAGAATGTACTTCCACATTCCTAAAGAATGGGAGGGTATGACTTAATTTTTTGTAACAATGTTAAGTGTTTTTTCCTTTTGTTGATCAACATTCACTTTTGAGGAATTTGGTGTTGTCATTCCTTCTAAGTTTCCATTCAATTCTTCAGTTCTATAACTATGGTGCATTGTACTTTAAATGTAATTATGATGCGTTATACGTTGAGTTTAGTGAACTACTTTTTTTAAAATTTTAATTAGTTTCACTGACTATTTATATTGAGAAAATGTAGGTTGTAATGATTGATGATAGATCTTGATAATGCAAGTCTTCCCAGAATTGTATTCTCTTTTATTTATATTTATCTTCTTTTGTAAAATTGTAGTCAATTTGTTGTATTTCTGTTGGTTTTAAGTCACCATCGGTTCTTCCTTTTTTATCAACTGCGTTTTTAGTTTAAAATATTTACTCCTGAACATTTGTTGCTTTTTGATAGGTAGAAGAATTTTGTTGCATTTTGAAGCTGTTGATTCTGCCTTTTGTGCATGGATAAACGGGCATCCTATTGGATATAGGTATCTCTCTCTTTTTCTCTCTTGGACATGTGTCACTCATTCACAAACACAATGACTTGCTGGTTGATATGCTGCTTCTGTATTTTTAACTCAAGAAAACACGATGGTGAGGAGGACATAAAGAAAATAGGCAAGAAAATGTTAACATCAATGCAAGATGAGAAGGCATATTGTGAAATAGATGATAAGTTTGTAACTGTGGTCTTCAGGAATGATGAAAATACTTTTAGTTGCTGTCTAAGAAATCAAGGTTCATTTACCATCTAGTCACTTTTACTGCCAGTCCCGGGCAAACAAACAATAGGACAGCTCGTCTTAGTATAGTCATGCAAAATAAAAGGGCTTTTATCTGTTTATTATGGTCAATATGGCATTAAGTGTCAGTTAGAGAATAATATAAATAATTAAAAAGGCCTTCACCCAACACCTTAAGGTTTTGGGTTGAAGTGGTTCTTTACATGGTATCAGAGTCTCATGTCTCAGGTTCGATCCTCACCGTCCCCCACTTTCTTTCTAGTGGAATTTCTTTCTTCGCACAGGTATGTGGACCTGTGCATCGTTCTTGGTTCCATTAATCTAAAATTTTATCACATATTACATATGAAGAACAAATATAATATAAATGAAGCTTTGACATTAATGAACTCTTGGTTCCATTAACAACAAATTTATTATTTTGCAAGGACAGCCAAGACAGCAGGCTACCTGCAGAGTTTGAAATCACTGATTTTTGTCATCCATGTGGTTCAGACCTTAAGAATGTTCTAGCTGTTCAAGTGTTTAGATGGAGTGATGGCTCTTACCTTGAAGATCAGGACCATTGGCGGTTATCTGGCATCCACCGTGATGTTCTTCTCTTAGCCAAACCGAAGGTTTGTTTTCTCTAAATTTCTCCTCACCAACTATTGCTTTGTCTAATTTATAAGCAGCATTCTTATTAGACTTATGGTAATGCATATTCTAAAATGGAAAAAAGAAAGCAATTAATGAAAATGAAAATGTGATGCTTACATTTTTTTCAGCATTATGATGAGGTTATATAATTTTTATAGAATAAAATTAGATCCTAAATGCACCTCATTTATTAATTAAATGTCCTATATAATTCAAGTTTGAGAATTATTTACATTTATCATTCTATTTAATTTTTTTTATGGGGGCAAGTCGGAGTAGTGGTAAAGCTGCTCCTTTGTGACTGAGAGGTCACATGTTTGAATTCGGAAAACAGTCTCTTTGCAAATATGCAAGAGTAAGGCTGCATACAAGAATTGCTCTCACCCCTACTATCACTAGTTGGGGTTTAATGGAGAGTATTTTTTATTCTATTTAATTTTTTTTTTTTGTCAATATAGAGACTCCAATTTGTTCAGCTGTTTGACTATTTTCTCTTGCTGGTTCTAATATCTTTCAAAATATTTGGTATGTAGGTATTTATCACTGACTATTTTTTCAGATCAAACCTTGCTGAAGATTTTTCTTACGCAGAGATACGGGTAAGCATAAATATCTGTAACAAGTCTTGTTTGTGGAATAATTTACCGAAATCTAATTATTTGTTAGTCTCTATCTCCTTAAATCTTTATTTTGTAAAACTCCATGCAATTACCTAAATTTATAAATGAATTGACCTTTGTTATATTTTCACAAAATGAATTTTATCTTTGTCTCCTCTATTATAATAATTTCCCATTGTGTCATTGATATTCCATAACACAGATGATATTTATGTGCATATATGATTGTTATTTGGGAAATCTTACATTATCAATCTTATGCACATATAATCAGGTTGAAGTAAAAATAGATAACTTACTAGAGACATCCAAGGATAGTGTTCTTTCAAACTACACTATTGAAGCTACACTATATGATTCTGGAAGCTGGGACACCTCTGATGGGAATCCTGATCTCCTTTCATCTAATGTAGCAGACATAAAGTTCCAACCATCTGATGCACCGTTAGGGTTTTATGGTTATTTGCTCGTGGGGAAGCTGCAATCACCGAAGCTTTGGTCTGCAGAGAAAGTGAGAAATTTCAATCACTTTTCTCATGTTTTTGGGTGGAGTTTATTCATTGATTAGAGTAAATTACTATTAAGAAATAATATCAAGCTTTTTTATTCCATGTTTACTCAATGACTGCAATCCTGCAGATGTCTCCTGAGTTTCTTGTCAAGTCACCTCCTTCTCATGCATTTTTTTTTATCTAGATCATTTCAGTTTTCATGTCCGTGTGTGATAGGGCAGATACAGTTTTGTAAATATTTATAATTATTTGTATTTACTATATTAATATTTCCTTATTATTTGGGTTTATTCCCTTCGGCCAAATATTTTCTATATATACCGCAACCCTTCGTACATGATAGTTTTTGAGAATCAACAAAATTCAGGTTTTCATCTTTGAAGTTACAGTTTTTGAATGAAGTTCCTTGCACTCTTATGGAAAGGTTGAAAGGTTGAAGGTCTGTGTTCTGATGATAATTTATCACTTAATGTGATTAGAAGTTTATTGATATGTTTTAATTTTCTTAAAGCTTCATATTAACTTTTTTGCCGGACAGTCTTGGCCTAGTATTACTCTTTTACCTATTTAGTTATCATTTGACATTTTATTTTGTTTGCATTTCTCACAGCCTAACCTTTATACCCTAGTTGTCATCCTCAAAGACCAATCTGGCCGTATTGTTGATTGTGAATCATGTCCAGTGGGATTTAGAAAAGTATCTAAAGCCCACAAACAGTTGCTTGTTAATGGACAAGCAGTTGTTATAAGAGGTGTGAACAGGCATGAACATCATCCACGAGTGGGGAAGGCAAACATAGAATCCTGCATGGTCAAGGTACTGCTTGTCTGTCTTTTTTTAGTTTCTTCAATAAGATTGTCCGTTCATCTCTTTATCATGGCGACATGCTAGATGTTCTCACTTTTCAGACACTAATTATTGCTGTGCCTACAGGATTTGGTCTTAATGAAACAAAACAATATTAATGCTGTGAGGAACAGCCATTATCCTCAACATCCGCGTTGGTATGAGCTATGTGATCTATTTGGCATGTACATGATAGATGAAGCTAATATTGAGACGCACGGTTTTGATTATTCTAAACATCTCAAGCATCCTACTTTGGAACCAATTTGGGCAACTGCAATGCTGGATCGTGTGATCAGCATGGTTGAGAGAGACAAAAATCACACATGTATTATTTCCTGGTCTTTAGGGAATGAATCTGGATTTGGACCAAATCATTTTGCTTTAGCTGGTAAGTACTGTACTTTTGTTAACAAAAAAAGAAGAAGAAAAAAAACACTTTACTTTACTTACCCTGATTTTGGGCATATGCATATCTGAAGCAATCTATTTCTTGACTGTGCCATTTCAGTTTATTTGAAAAAGTGCTTACTAATCTTATTTCTTGATTTTTTTTCTTCTTCTCTCCATTTTGTTAATGCATCAGGTTGGATTCGAGGAAGAGATTCAACACGGGTATTACATTATGAAGGAGGTGGATCCAGAACTCCATGCACTGATATTGTGTGCCCCATGTATATGCGTGTTTGGGACATGGTGAAAATTGCAAATGATCCAACTGAAATACGTCCTCTGATACTGTGCGAGTATGATTTCCTTGTTTCACATCAACAACATAGATTTCTAATATTTCCTATTGTTTTCAGTGATAGATAATTATAGCATTTTCATATGTCATTCCCAACTCAAATGGTAGGTATTCACATGCAATGGGAAACAGCAATGGGAACCTCCATATATATTGGGAAGCAATTGACAGCACATTTGGACTCCAAGGAGGCTTTATTTGGGATTGGGTTGATCAGGTGAACAGTCCTTGAATACCATAAACCAAATCTGATGAACGATAAACTTTGCATAAAAATTGAACTATGTCAAAGGAAATTATACTTTCTTCAAGATGGATTTTGTGCAATAAGGTATGAGAAATTTCCAGCCATTAACAAAAGGAAGTCAGGAGCTGATGTACCAAAATGGAAATTATCATATACTATTTCTGTCAATAGAGTGGAGAGAATCCAACCATTATAAAAATATGAAGGTTCAATGTGCAAGTTTGGTGCTGACAGCTACAAACGATGATACAAATGTTACTGATTTTTCTCCGGAAATCAATGCAGTAGTTCATTTGTTTTTATTAATAATGAACCTGGATGCTGCACCTAGTATCATGAAGCTTTACTTTGTAGTAATGCATTTATGTAGCTACCGATAGGAGCTGGAAATTTTTATTATAACTAGGGATAAACCCAAATACAACGGATCAACTCACTCAAAACAAAATAAAAGGACTCAATACTGCAGAACTTTGAGGGTTGCAACCTCCCTACCCAGGGCTTTCAACAAGCACTTTGTCTCTCTTAATTCTAACCACTCGATAGCCTGCCTAATGACCTCCCCTTCTCTCCTATTTGTAACAGATTCCCCATAATTACATGATCAATCAGACTTAATTACAGAATCATCACTCATAATTATAGAATCAATAACCCTTAAATCAACCTCATAAACATAGAACTGCATTGATACCCATAATTAATACGGTATCCGTCCATAATAAAATCTCTCCACTTAATATGCATAGCATGGTGAAGGTTGGTGTATTCCTATCAAATACATTCAATTTTTGAGGGTTTTATGGATTTTTTTAATTCTAACCAATTTTTCTTTTATTTATTACTGTAGCCTCCTGTAAATAGTCCATAAAT
The DNA here is from genome assembly GCF_033153095.1 of Gastrolobium bilobum. Taxonomy (NCBI): domain Eukaryota; kingdom Viridiplantae; phylum Streptophyta; class Magnoliopsida; order Fabales; family Fabaceae; genus Gastrolobium; species Gastrolobium bilobum. The sequence goes on along the minus strand of NW_026895604.1, from coordinate 27,545 downwards.
ATCCATGTTTTCTTTCCGAATGAAATTTGAACCAAATTACTAGTTTTGTGAAGCACTTTGATCTGTTACAATTGAAGAAACTCTGTCCTAATTTATCATGATTTCTTTGCTGCTAGATAGTTTTAGTGGAACCGCTCTATTGTTGATGTCATGTCTTTTCAAGATTACACGTCAATTCGTTACTTGTCTGTAGTAGATAACAAGTAGCATGTTATGATCATTTTTATGTTGACCTAGATATATCTTAGCCATTTGATTATTAATTTATTATATTGTCAGTTACTACTTGCAATTCCAAGTCCTACTTGCTTTTATTTCATTGACCTTCTGAAATTATATTTTCTTCTTCTAAGTAATGTTTTATTACTAATGTCCTGTGCAGTACATCAAACAATAATATAATATTCATGGAATCTGAATCAATTTATTTGTTAATAAAATGATCAAAAGCCTTTACTTGCATGAGGAAATCATTTTGTAGGATTAAAAGATTTTGTACTTTACTTGCGTGTAGGGCCTGTTGAAGATTCATGTAGATGGTAAAAAGCATTGGGCATATGGAGGTGACTATGGGGATTTTCCCAATGACTTGAATTTCTGTTTAAATGGCCTCATATGGCCTGATCGAACTCCTCATCCTGCTTTACACGGTAAACTGACAGATTGTATCATTTTGCATAAACCACCTTGGAATGTTTGCATTCTTCCGCGGTTTACATCATTAGTCATGGCTTTTCTTCTTGTTACAGAAGTCAAGTACCTATACCAACCAATCAAGGTGACTTTACATGAAGGGAAATTGGAGGTACTCATAGTTCATTGAGATTTTGTATTCCCTTAGTCAAATCACTTGATAATTTATTATAGTTTTTATTTTGCAGATAAAAAATACTCATTTTTTTCAAACAACAGAAGGATTGGAGTTCAGCTGGTATATTTCTGCTGATGGATACAGCCTTGGATCTGGTATTTTGAGTCTTGCCCCAATAAAGCCCCAGAGCAGTTATGCTGTTGATTGGAAGTCAGGTCCATGGTATTCTCTATGGGCTTCATCATCGTCAGAAGAAGTATTCCTGACTATAATTGTTAAGCTTTTGAACTCCACGCCTTGGGTTGAAGCTGGTCATATTGTTTCATCAACCCAATTCCAACTGCCTGCCAGGAGAGACATTGTTCCTCATGTAATCTTTTTAATACATTGATTTATGTTTGAACTGAGGCCTACCTCTTTTTAGGGCTGAGTGATAAGGTTTAGTAATTTACTCTCTCAGCTGATGTCGCTCATTTTTTATTTTTCTATCTTGTGAATAATTTTTTGTATCCAGGCTGTCAATATTAGAGGTGGCACTCTAGTCACAGAAACACTAGGAGATGCAATCAAAGTCAGCCAGCAAGATGTTTGGGACATAACATTGAACATTAAAACAGGTTTAGTTGAAAGCTGGAAGGTAAATCTTGATTTTGAGTTTATTGTTGCAGTCCATATTGAAATAGAATACTGGACTAATGTCTTCTGAAAATAGTATGACCTGGCTTTATGTTTTAAAGTAAAGAAATATCTTGAATAATGGCTGTTGTATCTGAGACAATAGAACACAAGTGTTTGATATTAGATTAAACTGTTATTTGTCCAAACCTAAATTTTTTTAGGTTCAAGGTTTTGACATTATATTTATGATAGAAACTGGTATTGACACTTAAATAGATGACAAAATCAGAGAGCAAAGCTCCTTTTACAATGGTGAACACTGTAAAAAAAATAAAAAAATTTGTAAGAGTCAAGCTGCAATAACAAATTCTTCCCCTTTACCTAAGCTCCCAATTGATTCCCAAAATCTGCTATGCCTTTCCACTACTTTCCCTTTTTCTTACTCATGTTCTCCTCTCTCTTTTGCATCATTCCAGAATTTCTCTCTCAAGTACCCTGCTGTCACATATACATTTTGTTACACTCCCCCTTTTGCCCCCACAGTTGCATCCCCCACTGCTTTATGCTGCATGTGTCCTTCCTTACCCCTTGTTGCATCATTATTTCCCTCTCATATTCGAGTGGTATGCACAAGGTATCTCCTTGCCCCAAAATTTTCTTTCGGGTGGGGTTAGTGTTCCTAGCTTCCTTCTGGTGCTCGGCCCTGAGTTATTTCAAGGGTCTTCCCATCTCTAATTTGTGAAGAGATTGGACCGTCCTTTGCATTCCTAGTTTCTTTGTTACTTTGGTCTTTGTTTGTTTCATATTCGTTTTATTTTTTATATGGTCCTGACTCCTGAGGACACGTTATCCTCACCACCACTGTACTTTGTTCCTTTCTTTTTAATAATGCTTTTTTCTCCATCAAAAGCAAATATTTGAGTTTTGAAATACATGAAAAACAAAAAGATTCAAAAAATTTGGAGTATATTTCTTTATGTTTTCTCTTTAATAGTTATGTTGTCTCTTATTTTCAAATTTTTGTTTGACTTTACAGCTATTTTGACTCTTGACTAAACACTTGGTATTAACATTATACTGTTAAATATTAGGTTAAAGGAGTACAAGTTATCAGTAAGGGCATACTCCCATGTTTCTGGCGAGCTCCTACTGATAACGATAAAGGGGGCGGACTAGATAGTTATTTGTCCAAATGGAAAGCTGCTGGAATTGATAATATCCACTTTATTACTGAAAGCTGTTCTGTACAGAATATGACAGAGAACTTGGTTAAAATATTGGTGGTTTTTCTTGGTGTTACCAAGGGTGAGGAGGGTTCTGTCTCTAAGCAAGCCAAGTCAAAGGTTTTATTTACCACAGACATGACATATACAATTTATGCTTCTGGGGATGTCATTATGGAATGCAATGTGAAACCAAACCCTGATCTTCCTCCTTTTCCACGTGTGGGGATTGAGTTCGAGGTGGAGAAATCATTGGATCAAGTTATTTGGTATGGAAGAGGTCCATTTGAGTGTTATCCAGATCGAAAGGCTGCTGCCCAGGTTGCGGTATATGAACAGAATGTTAAAGACTTGCATGTTCCTTATATTGTTCCTGGGGAATGTTCAGGGAGAGCAGATATTAGATGGGCGACATTCAGAAATAAAAATGGTTTTGGAATATATGCTTCTAAGTACGGTAGCTCTCCACCCATGCAAATGAGTGCAAGCTACTATAGCACTTCAGAACTTGACCGGGCCACACACAATTATGAGCTCATTGAAGGAGATACAATTGAGGTATTTATAACTTGCATCAATATTTTTGCATATGTTCCTTCCAGGACTAGTCCAGAAGTTGCCGGGGATATTGCACTTTACTACTCTATCTTTGGGTCCTAGTTTCCTCCTTATTTTTTAAAAATGGAAAATTGCACCCTAATTTATCAATATCATGGTGCTTACTGTTTAGTTTATCCGAATTGGCTATCAGATATAACATTTGAAGCTGAGGCAGAAAACTGCATTTGGGCCTAAAGATTAGATGGCAACATTCAATATTTCCAAAAAGTTTGTAAAAGCTGACATATTTGCAACTAAATGTCATGTACATTCATCCAGTTTGGGCTGCATTTGAGTACATTGTGGTTGTGTCCTATGCTTTAAATGGATTTCCTCATACAAATATATTCATGAGCAATTAGTTGATTGATTGTTGCTTGCAATGGTGATCTGCAATCAGAGTTTTAAGAGGTGGCAATATGGCCAACTTTTGATTTATGATATCAAGTTTTGTGGAAATTATTATCATTACTTGATTTTCCATCTTAATCTCTCTGGTGTGGCATTTTCTCAAATTGTTTTATGGTATTACAGATTCATCTGGACCACAAGCATATGGGATTGGGTGGAGATGATAGTTGGAGCCCATGTGTCCACGACCAGTATTTGGTTCCTGCTGTGCCATACTCTTTCTCTGTAAGGTTGTGTCCAGTAACTCCACCCACTTCTGGTTATGACATCTACAAATCCCAGTTTCAAAATTCCTGATTTCTTGGACCATATGACTTGATCCAAGAAACTTCATGTAGAAGAAGAGCAAAGACTATTATGTTTATGAAGGACTATAAATAAACTTTAAAGCTCTTGATGTAAGGAAGAAACTTTGTCATTTAATCTGTTTAGTTCATTAGTTGGTACCTTGATGTAATGTGGAAGGCGAATAATCTTAGTACACATTTGTTCCATCGGAATAAAATGACAATTACACATCTGGGTTAATAAATGTGCTGTAATTGTGATATGGTTAATATAGTGTTCCTGTTTAAAGATTAATGACATAATGAAATGAAAGAAAATCAAGTACAACTATAGGAGACTTGACGGTGCAAGTGTATCGAACAGTGATCAAAATGTCACTTTTTGACAAAAAATTTTATTCAAAAATGTCACGCGAACGGTATTTTTTACCAGATTGCCACGTAGGTGTAATTCGTTACGATTGGTAGCAAATTATGTTCGCCAATGATTTTATGACATGTGATACTTTTGCAGGAAAAAGCTGACGTGTCATAATTTGCTACCAGTGATAGCGAATTATGACACGTGATAGTCTAGTAAGAAATACTGTTTGTATGGTATTTGGGTAAAAAATTTAGCAAAAAATGACATTTTGATTACTGTTCTCAAGTTTGTTCAGGCTCATTTGAATTTGCTTCACTGATAGTTAAATATAAAATTGTGTTTTATTTGCATGTATTGTTTATGGTCATTCACCACCAAACGTTGAGGTATATTTGGAAAGAGCTGCAGGACAACGGTGTGATGTAAATAGACTAGTTTAGGCTAATTCTTCGTAGCAATAGGTCAAATCTTTTTGTAAAATATTTTAAGTTTGACAATTAATAGTTTAATTATGTTAAATTATATATTTGACTAAACCTATTTTTACAAAATAAAAGGGCTAGTGTAATCTATTAGCCTATTTAAAACTACCAGGTTTTTTAGATTTAATAAAAATTAGAAAAGAATAATTAAAATAATATTATTTCATTTTTTAATTATTCTTTTCTAATTTTTAAAAGTAGACCAGGTTTTACATGCTTATAGGTTATGCTTTTTAAAAATAGACCAATGGTCTAGTTTTCAGGCAGCTATTTTTTTAGACATAAACCTATTATATTTTACTAAACATACAGGTCAAGCTTAATATAAATTAGGTCATAAGCCCCTTCATAAATTGTGTGGCTTATTTACCTCCTTACCTAACTATTGCATTGACTTTATTACTCCAATGTTTATAACTATTATAAGATTTGTGAAACTCATGAATAAATGTTTTGAAGAACCTATACCGAAGGAGCAATTTAGCTAATTAATCTGTTTGATCAATCATAAATTAAATAACCACATCAATTTGTTTTTGTCTATAGCTATTAAAATTATATAAATTAAACTTTGGTTGCAAGTTTTCCCTTTTAAAATTTTTCGATATCACTAGGGTTTCTACAAGAGTTCCCCCCTCCCCCCTTCTGAATATAGTTATACTATCCATAATCACCAACTGCTACATCTAAGTGCAGCAAGGCCTTCTCACATCAGAAATGAGATAGCAGACACATACACTGATTGAGAATTGTCTGCAAGTATAAGCACACTGCACAAGGCTAATAAGGACTCCCTAACATGTATTAAACATGACAATCTAAGAATTAAGATAACTTAACAACAATTCCTTCAAAGTCAACATTTCAAGAAGGATGGAAAATCATCCATGAAGCAGACAGTACATAACCTCACAGTCTCACATGTCCTGAATTTTTCTATTTGCTCAGAATACTAGAAAACAACCCACCACTCGCAGTTAATTTCAATAATGGAAAGTTTACATAACATTCATAGACATAATTTGACGAGCAAGACCAGGATCTTGTTGTAACAGCTCTCTCAAATTGTTTTCTATTTCTGCCGTCTGCTTCTCCAAGTACTCTTTTGAGCTCTGTCCAAAGCCATAGAAAAAGAACAGATTTTCACTCAAACATTGTGGAAACTCATATGTACAGTTTAGAAACATTGAGAAAATAATAAATAAGTACAAAAATGGTGGAAGGACATATACCTGTAATGAGGTAATTGAAGCTTCACTATCCTTGAACTTGTTCTCCTGTTCACTCATTAATGTTGCCTTGGTCTCCAATACAAACCTGACCATGATATTGAAAGTGTATTAGAGTACATCATTTACATTTTCTAAACAGCTCATAAATCAAGCTTTCATGTACTCCGTTTAGAAGCATGCTCAAATAGGTAATCACAACTCACGTTCTCCCTGCAAAAAACAAAATAAATGCAGTCATCATTTGCCTATAGAAAATTAGGGCATCCACTAATACTTCAATACAAAGCTTGAAATTTGTAGGACTGTTTTAACTTTAAGAATAGCAAGCATTAACACGAGCTTATGATTTTCTTTACACACCAATGGATTTGTAAACATTAGTATCATCAGGCAACTGCTTCAGCTCCTCCAAGGTCAAAAAAGCACGCTTCTTTTCTGCTTCTTTAGAACGCATCTGGTTTTGCACCTGCAGGGCCAAGGGATAATATAAACTTCCAGAGTTTCAGGAAACCCCTAATAAGCATATAACTCCGAGATGCAAAATACAAATGTCAAGGTTTTCATTCCTTCTTTTTATTTTTGCCACTTCTAAATAAATAAAATTACATTCTCTTTCAGAACTCAGATATAAGTACTCTCTGTGAGATTTGATAGCAGTGCAAAGCAAGCACATCCTTTCATACACAAGTAGTACTACTTTCAACACAACATCTTGGAGGTGCTAGAAGTCAGCAAAATGTAATGTAAGTCATAATAATAGTGTGTATCAAATCCTCTTTTTCAACATAACAGCTTCTTATCAACTATTCCAAACAGTAAGAATATGGCCAGGAAACAAATACTGGAAAAACACCATAATTAGTTTCATTGATCAAACTTCAATTCAGTACCCGTTGTTTTGTGAGATACTTGTAACTTTAGTAATTAGTGGCCAATACTTAACCTCACATTAATTGAAATATAAATACAAAAAATAACCTTTTAAATTTCATATTTCAAGTAAACGGAACAAAAGACTAAATATTAACTACTAATCACTAATTTCACGATCATCTTTATCTTTAGCCCTTACTAATCATCAAATTAATCATAACAGTTAAAAATTAAGACAAATTTTGGCAAACCTGCTTTATTTTCCCAGTAGTCTCAATCATGCGACCTTGAATTTCAAGGAAAGCCTGTGTTTTTGGATGAAAAAAAAAAAAAGTTACAGGAACAGGAAGAGTCGAGGATCAAAATTTCACATAGAAAGACAATGAGTTGTTACCGCTCTGTTGGCTTCGTCTGCCATCCCAATCAATCAGTGCGAATTAGTTTTCTTAACGAAGTGCAAGCTGCAACTCTCTAAACCCTAATGCTTTTGGATCGAAGAAGAAGAATATAATCTTTAAAGTTTCAACACATTGTCTCAGCTCAAATTGTCTCAGGTTTTATTTATTTATTTATTTTTTTATCCTATTTTTTCTTTCATTAAAATTTAATCCACATACCCACTCTAAAAAGCAATGTTGTAAAACATCGATCGGTTATTGACTCGGTCTGAGTTACTGGGTCAACGAGTCACTGATTGATCACTTTTAATTGCATGACTCGATATGTATATGTAAATTTATAATTTATATTAAAAAAAATTTAAACTTACTTGAATATTAATAAAAATAATATAATTTCAAATATTATAATATAAAAAATAATAAATTACAAGTATTAAAACTTAATTTACTTAAACAATGGTTAAAAATATCAACCAACTAGAAAAGTTAATATATCTCACCCAATCATTTCTTATGTAAAACAAGCAACTATAGTTTTTTTTTTTCTTCCTTATTGTCTTTCAATATCCTTTTCATCACATATAAGTGGGACCCGAAGTCATTTGTATCCTACAATGGTTCATTCAGCACATGCATTATTCGATTATAAAAGGAAAAGCAGTCCAATTACAGCTGCAATATAATGCTTTCTAACATCTTTTTTCAAGGCTAATTCATCACAGGAACATTTTTTGTACCCATCAATTGTAATAACTCTAGTCTATAGACAAGGCAACAAAGAAAAAAAAATAAAGTATCAGAGTTGCAAACTGTCACAAGTGTTTATTTTATTAGTTCATCGAATAATAAAGACAGATTAACTCTGTTGGATCGCATGTAATTTCAACACCAATATAGGAGTAATTCTCTTCTGTGTCAATACCACCACTTTTTTTATGTACCAAAAAAAGCTTATGAAATGTCCACCTTTGCATCCATTATTTGATTCGACACAGCTAATCAATTCTTGCTCTGAAAGTGAAATCAGATTGCTTATTACAAGTTAAAGTAAAAAAAAAAACTTAGATATGAGAACAAAGATAATAATGTACAACCATTCAAACAAAGTAAAATGAATAATTAAACAAAAAGAACAAACACTCTCGGACAGTTGTAAGCTGTATGTCATATTCAACTAGGAGGCAGATTTATCTTTCCCTCTTCAGTTTTATTACTATTTCTCTTGTTAACATTTTGAATATGATGTGTGAGAAACATTCTGATGTATGACAGTATGGATTTTTCGTGCACTATATAAATTCTTAGTTGAACAGCTTTACATGGTTTGTTGGTATGCATAATTCTGCCTCCTTTTGCTTTGCATAAATATCCAGATTCCGGAGTAAACTCCAACGCATAATTTGCTCTAGCTTAACTTTTTTTCTAGAAGTGCACAGATGCTAATAGCTCAAATACAACACAGTTTGATCAGAGTTTAGAAGTTAGAAGCATAGTGAGAATGAATAAACAAGGAAAGGACGGAAGTTAGAAGAGATCAGAACTTAATGTCAGCGCCACCTTTGCCCATTTAAGCTTACTTGTATTTGAGATTTTGAAATTACGAAGACCCGCGTCGGCCATGATATAAAGTGAGAAAAGCTTTATAAATCACTCGAAATCAAATGATGGCATGAAAAGCTGTTTCGTGGGTATAATTTGTTGTTAGTAAACCGGGTTGATTTTGACTCGTCGGTTCGTGGGTTTTTACAAACTTGGCCAGTCGAACTCGGGTAGTCTTTTAATTTTTTTAATAATATAATATATTTATGATATATGTTATTCATTTAAACACATATTTTGACATCATGATTTATAACACTAATTTTCAAAGTAACAAAATTGATGTTATTTTAACAAATAATATATATTTATTTAAATTTAAAATATAATATTAAATTAAATTAGTAAAGAAAGTATAAGTTATATGTATATATATATGAATTTTTCATGTGATCTTTATGAACATTCTTTCATGTGTTATTAATGAAAATATTATTTCATACAATCTTTGAGAATAAGAAATTTCATATTTTATATTTCAATTTGATTTGGGCTATAAACTTTAGTTAGGCCTTACGGACTATGTTATGATTTTTAGTTTTTTATAATAAATCAGGGTAGACCTATAAATCAAATCTTTAATAGACTAATAGGTCAGTATAGACTCTAAATATCAAAGTCAAAGCTTAGCCTAACATGGCACATTTATACCCATACGGCACTTTTTTTTTTTCAAATATCCTAAATTTATGTCCTTCTTTTTTAAACAAAATTAATGCTTAACTTTGGGAGGATATTTTAATTCTAAAATTAAGAAATTTATTGTCTATCTAAATTATTAATTTTCATTTATTAATGGTGGTAATTTGTTGAATTATATCTATTAATTTGTTTGGAATGTATAGTTTATTAGAATTAAAATATTTATCTATTTATGTACTAAAATAATATCTATCTATTTTAGCATTGAATTTTCACCCGTTTTTCTCAAATAAATATTAAATTTTCTCGATGATATGATAATGTTTTTTCTTGACATATTCTCACCTTTTTTTTGTCAAATATGATTTTTACTTTTTTAAGCTGAAAATAACTTTAATTTAACTTTTTTTAAATAAATTAGCTTAAAAAATTAGTTTACTCTTTGACTACATGATTAAAACTTTGTCATAATAATTTAATTCCTTGTTTCGAAAAAAACTTAGTGTAATTCCTGATTAGGAATTGTTGAATATCAAGAATAAGGAGATTTATCAGTAATCTGTGTGTTTCAACTACACAGCGGAGAGTCTATTATATAACTTAAAAGAAAGAAAATACAAAGAGATATACATGATATGGAACTTCTACTATTCTAAACTATTATTTACAACACTCTCTCTTAAGCTAGAGCATATAAATCATATGCACCGAGCTTGTTACATAAGTGATCTATCCTAGGCCTTCTCAAAGACTTAGTGAAAACATCGACTAATTGATCAGTTGAGTTAACAAAACTAGTGACTATATCTCTAGTGAGGACTTTTTCTCTAACAAAATGACAGTCTATCTTAATGTGTTTGGTCCTTTCATGAAACATTGGATTTGAAGCAATATGTAAAGCAACTTGATTATCGCAAATGAGAGATGATGTGCCAATGTCTCCAAATTTGAGTTCCTTTAATAGTTGTTTTAACCAGATAAGTTCATAGGTGGTTGTGCCCATGCAGCGATATTCTGCTTCAACACTTGATCTGGCAACTACACTTTGTTTCTTGCTTTTCCAAGAAATCAAGTTACCTCCAAGGAATACACAATACCCAGACGTGGATCTTCTATCACTGAGAGAACCTGCCCAATCAGCATCTGAGTATCCCTCAACTCTGGTAAGACATTTGTTTTTATAGATGAGACATTTACCTGGAGCATTCTTGATGTACTTGGCGATACAGATCACTGCATTCCAATGATCTTCACAAGGAGAATTCAAGAACTGACTAACTACACTGACTGCAAATGATATGTCTGATCGTGTAACTGTAAGATAGTTCAGCTTCCCAACCAATCTTCTATACCTTTCTGGAGCTGAAAATAACTCCCCTTGATTTGGCATAAGCTTGACATTTAGATCCATGGGGGTATTGACAGGCTTAGTGTAAGAACCCGCACCGTTAATTAAGAAATTTAATTAATTAATTATGAGATTAATGAGATAATTCCATAATTGACCCTAATAATTATGATAAGGCTTAAATAATTATGGTAAGTGATTAAATAATGTGGAAAGTCGTTTGTCTGACGAAAAGCGCAAATAACGGTCCTGTCTCACGGTATAAATGGGTACCGATGAAGTATCCCGAAAAATTATAAAAAGTGTGTATATATTACTAGAATAATATATAGGACAAGCATAACAAGTTTCAAGTCAAAATGATGTGAATTGGTGTCAGAACGGATACTGGCTAAGTAAAAGCGCGTACTGGAAAAGTGCTGTGAAAAATAAAATAAAAATATGATAAATCCTAGAAAAATGAGTAGGTTCAGAATCCTGAGTTTGGGATTAAAATACTAAGCGTAGCTATTAGCACTAATACTGTGTGATTAAATTAAGTGGCCTATAAATAGACCCTTTCACACAACCCTAGGCTGATTCTCCAGCCTTTATGCGTGAGTTTGGCTGCTATGTATATGTCTTCAGGCTTGTCAACTTCTCCATGACCTTTCTTGCTTGAAAAACTCTCAAGTCATCTCTTTTTCCATTGATTCTTCTCTTTTAGACATTGTAAACACTTGGTAGAGTGGTTGTAAGAGAGATGAGGGTGCCTTCTGAGTTGTTTTACCTCTGTTTGAGTGAGCGTTGGGGGCTGAGTTCTTGGGTTGAAGAGTGGGAGCCATTTCCTTGGTTGTGGGAACTCCAAGTGGTGACCTTTGTGAAGAAAGGGCCAACCTTGATACCATTTTCGTGCCTTTGAGAAGTCAGGGCTTGAGGAGCTGTTTGGTGAGCTCCAAGAGTCATTATACCTCTGTTTTGACCTTGCGTAAGCTTCACCAACCTTGATCATGAGTTTTAATGGTTAAAAATGGAGTCTTGGCATGTTTAATGAGTTGCTTAAGTAACCAACCAGTATATGAACCTATATGTGCCTAAAAATGGAGTCTTGAACGTATGTTAATGGTATAAGTTGAACCTTTGAGTGATATCTTCGCGAAAATGCAGAACTGCATTCTGTCGCGAAATATCCGGATATGGGCTCTGTAGATATCCGAATGTGGATATCCGGATATGACATCCGGATATGGCCCCGACAAATATCCGGATATTCTGGGTTTTCGAGAACAGTATCTGTACTGTTCACACATAATGCTATTTTGGGTTTGTGGACCCATGATTGGCTAAGGTGGACTTCTGTAATAATTAATCTAAGTCAGAATCTAAGTGATTAAGAGCTTATGGCTTTGTGAGAAGCCTAAAGGCATGAAACTTAAGGAAAGACATTGTCTTTATATCATATGTTTGTTGTGTTTGAATATTGATATGATTGTTGGTCTAAAACAGATTATGATCTTGTTGTTTGTGGACTTTGAGCTTGTGTGGACTCTTGGCTTGGATAGTTAGCTTGCAAGGTAAGCTTTTATGTCCTCGATTTAGCCATTGTTGGTTCCACCATGTTCCATGGGGGGATGGTTTCTATGCATGATGTGTTTTCATGTATTGTTTTATTGAAATGCTATTGAGCTGTTAATTGCAAATGCCTTATGATATGTATGTGGTGTTCACCTAGACGGGATGGGATCCTGTGGGCAGGTACGACATGGGCGCGTACTGTATGGGTAATAGACGTATTCCTGCATCTCTCTGGCCAGTAGATTAGTTATAACACACATGACATGATTATCTGCTGCATTGCACTGTTTTGGAACTTATATTGATAAACTGCTTTTGGAACTTATATTGCATATATATGTGAGCTTGGGGTGGAGAGATACTTGAGGACCCCTTGTCTTACTGAGATTTCTATTTAGAGATCTCACCCCACGTCTGGGGCACATTTTCAGGTTCAGGTAACTCGGGGGTTGAGACCTCAGACGACAGGAGGCCAAAGCTGATGTGATATGCTTACTGCTTATACTGTTATGCTTGGATGCTGACATGCTTAATGTTATTATTATGATTTTGTTGTTGAGACTCTATTGGGCTTTGTTGCCTTATTTGGTGAGCATGGAGATTGTCCATGCCACATTGATTATGCTTTGTTATTTAGACTCGAGTTGTATAATGTATCAGGATTTTGTCCAGTCTACGTGTTGTAGTTCCGTGACTAGATACACACTTAATTAATGAGGTTATTCAGTTAGCTTTTATTGAATTTACATACAGGCATTCTTTTGAAAATGGATTAGGTAATCAACTTGGTTAATATTAATGATGTCACAATTGAAAAGAAAAGTTGGCTTTCGCATTTAATTAGCTGCGCTACTGCCATATGTATGTTTAATACGCCGGGTGCACACAGGGTGTTACACTTAGCATTCAACAAGGTTGTCTCCTCTAGAATGTCCATAATATATTTTTTCTGGGATATCACAATACCATCCTTCGATTGAGCCACTTTAATTCCCAAGAAATATCATAGTCTTCCGAGATCCTTTGTCTGAAAATAATGATTGAGATGTTGTTTTAACTGAGTAATGCCTTGATGGTCATCACCTGTAATGACAATGTCATCAACATATACCACCAAATAAATAGATCCAGAGTCTGAGTGGCGATAAAAGACTGAGTGATCAGTCGCACTCCGAGTCATGCTAAACTGCTGGAAAATGGTGCTAAACCTCTCAAGCCAAGCTCGTGGAGACTGTTTGAGACCATACAAAGATTTGCGGAGTCGACAAACTAGACTGAACTCCCCCTAAGCAACAAATCCAGGAGGTTGCTCTATATAAACTTCTTCCGCAAGATCACCATTGAGGAAAGCATTTTTGACATCCAATTGATAAAGGGACCAGTGATGGACAGCAACCTTAGTAATAAAGAGGTGAACAGATGCCATTTTAGTCACAGAAAAATGTATCCCCATAATCTTCACCAAACACCTGAGTATATCCCTTGGCCACCAAACGTGTTTTGAGACGATCCACCTATCCATCAGGACCAACCTTGACAGTAAATATCCATCTACATCCAACAGCAGATTTTCCAGAGGGAAGAGGAACCGGATCCCAATTACCACTGCCATGAGGTGTACACATCTCGTCAATCATAGCCTGCCGCCATCCGGGATGGGATAATGCCTCACTTGTAGTCTTAGGAACAAATACAGAAGACAAAGAAGAAAGACAAGAAAAATGTGATGGAGAAAGACGATGATAACTCATATTTATTGAATACCTGGGTGGAGGACGAATATTACGAGTACCTTTTCAGAGAGCAATGGGTAGGTCAATTACGGAGGGCGGGACCGGAGCCGCAGGAGTTGATGACGACAGATCTGAGTCCATAGGAACCTCATCAATGTCTTGGGGTATGGGTGGATGTGATCGACGATGATAAACCTAGAGAGGAGGATCTGGTGCTGGGACATGTGGAGAAGTGACAGTAGGCGGTGGTGGTGTGAAATCTTGTGCAGGTGGTGGTGGTATGGAATCTGGTGCCGGAACATATTGAATTGAAAAAGATGGCAAAGGTAATTGAGTATCAACAAAGTCATCGGGAACGGAGGTGGAGCCAAAAAATGGCACAAACTCAAAGAAAGTAACATCCACCGAGACAAAAGAGCAATGGAGACTGGGAGAGTAACACCGATAACCTTTTTGTGTCCGGGTGTAACCGAGGAATACACATTTATGGGATTTGGCAGACAACTTGTCACGATTGGGACCGAGTTCATGGACAAAACAAGTAGAACCAAAAATACGAAGGGATAAGGAATGTAAAGGCTGATGGGAAAACAAGATAGAGTACGATACCTGGTTACCAAGGATAGAGGAAGGCATGCGATTAATGAGATAGCATGCGGTGAAAACAGCATCACCCCAAAAACTGGTAGGAACATTCCCATGAATTAAGAGTGTCCGAGCTGTTTCAATAAGATGACACTTTTTTTCTTTCAGCAATCCCGTTTTGTTGGGGGGTGTGCACATATGATGTATGGTGAAGAATGCCGTGCGAGGTCATGAATGATTGAAATGGTTGAGACAGATACTCACGAGCATTATCACTACGAAAAGTGCAGATAAGAATACCAAATTGAGTAAGAATTTCATGATAAAACTTCTGAAATATGGAAAACAACTCAGAGCGGTTTTTCAGTAAAAATAACCAAGTGTTTCAAGAATAATCGTCAATAAAGGTAACAAAATATCTATAACCCTGAGTTGATTCAGTACGACTGGGTCCCCAAACATCAGAGTGAACCAAACTAAAAAGAGAGGAGGCACGTCGATTGACTCTATTAGGAAAAGAACTGCGAATATGTTTCCCGAATTGACATGATTCACATTGCAAAGTAGACAACTTGGACAAACGTGGCACCATCTTCTGGAGCTTTGTAAGACTAGGATGACCCAAATGAGCATGAATAGTGAGTGGAGAATCTAATACAGAATGCGCATGAGAGGAGCTCGAGAGCAGGTACCATTGGACTCAAATCTGCCACCAATTGTCCTCCCCGAATTTCGATCCTGTAAAATAACAAAATTTTGTGTAAAAGAAATGAGACAATCAAGAAAAAATATTAAACGGCTAATGGAAAGGAGATTAAAGGGTGAACCAGGGACATAGAGCACATTATCAATAGTAATGGAGGGAAAAAGATGTATTGTTCCAATCCCATGAGACTGAACTTGGGAACCATTAGCCATAGTGACAGCAGGCAAATAACCAGAGGTAGAAAGAGAGGAAAACAAAGATTTATTACCAAAAATATGATCAGAGGCACCAGAATCAAGAACCCAATGACCAAATGATGAACTTTGAGTGAAACCAGCAACGTTATTACCTATATGCACAACAATAGCAGTGGAACCAATGATTGTGAGCCAAGAAATATCTAAAGGAAGGATAAATGAGCTAGAATCATCCATGGATCAAGAACAATTCGCTAAAACAAAGATGTCGTGAACATTAATGGAAAGAGGAGAAATGCTTCGGAAGGGCCGCAACGGACTCAAAACCACAAGGTAAGGATCGATCTGAACACGGAAGGAGAGGGCGATCCTAACAGTGGAAGCCGCACGTATGTTTCAAGTGCGTGAGGGTGCGTTAGTGGGAGTTTGGGAGTGGGCCTTGGACGGAAAGAACCTCTTCCTTGTGACGATCACAACTGTGGGTGGCTCGCCAAAAAAAGTGCCTGAAAAGTGATCGGTGGTGGCGGTGAACGACGGTCAAATGGTGGTTCACGACGCTTGCAATCTCTAATGACAGTGGGTCTTGCGGCGTTGGGTAGATCGGCTTATTTGGAGTTCGTTGATATACTTTTTGATCAAAACGGTCGTCGAAAAACTTTTCCGGTGGAGGACGGTGGCCGGAAACTGACGATGGTGACAGTTTCTGGGAAAAAATTTACTCGGTAGACAGTGGGTCTATCGAAAAGATACGAATCTTGTTAGGCTCTAGATACCATGTTGAATGTCAAGAATAAGGAGATTTATAAGTAATCTGTGTGTCTCAACTACACAACGGAGAGTCTATTATATAACTTAATAGAAAAAAAAATACAAAGAGATATACATGATATAAGACTTCTATACTATTATTCTAAACTATTATTTACAACAGGAATAAATATTTTCTTGTCATGTTCGATCCTACTTTTATTGTCAAACAAATAAAAATTAATTTTTAAAGAATTTTAAATAAGCATTTTTAGCTTTATCTTACAAAGAGGGTGTTGTTAAACTAAAAAATTTGAAATTTAAAAGAGATGTTTTAAAATTTATATTTACCGTCTTTTTAATTCATATGTATATTAAAGAAAATATGTCCCTTAACCAGAGGTCTCAAGTTTAAACTCCGTGAATGAAAAAAAAAAGATTTGGAAGAGTCTCCCCCGAAAAGGTTTGACAGTACTCTTGAAAATTAGTCTTTGATTACGACTGAAGGGTAGACTTGAGATTACTCAATAAAAAAGAAGAAGAAAATATTAGAGTCTAGATAATCAAATAAAGGAAATGTAATTAGTTAATAACAATGCTAACAAAAATTAACATTAACTTTAAGAATTTAAAACTAATTAAAAGATAAAGTGAAATAATATTATTGAAATGATTTAAATATTAATTGGTCAAAATAATAATTATAAACTTCAATATGAGGCAAACCTAATTTAAACAAGAGTTTGCAATACCGGTCCACCCGCCCCTAACTCTTTTTCGACCCAACAAAAAATAAGGTGGGGGCCAGTGACCTATTTTGTAAGTGAGTTGAAAATCCCCTAACTCGCCGATGACGAGTTGGTAATTGAAACCCGTCCCCGTATCTATGTTGTCTTATCACACGTTATTATATGTTATAGACCTCTTCTCTCCCTAAAAAATTTTCAAAGTCTAATCCGAACAATAACCCAAGCAAGTTCATATCCCTCGAAAATTCACCGTGATTATGACAAAGCCATCTCCCATTCATATACGAGTTCTTTAACCTTTCAGTCTCACTCTCACTTTCCCATTCCCTTTATGCGTGTGGGAATTTTTTTTATTTTCGTAAGGAACTGTGTTTTACTTTTTCAATAGCTTTAGGAAAGTGATTTATGTACGAGATCTATTAATCTCATGTTACATGAGATAATTATCTCATGCAACAGAGACAAGATAGTGGGGTCCATCATTTGTAAAATAAAAAAAAATATGGACCCTACTACTTTGTCTTTGTTGCATGAGATAATTATCTCATGCAACATAAGATAATTATTTCCCTTTTATGTATTGCATGATTAAAAAATGATACCAAGAGGAAGAGATAATAGGGAACTGAGTGAAAAAATGACTTAAAATTGAGTGAAAAAAATATACATATTGGTTATGGCAGGTAAAGGTCAATCTACTCCAATCCACCCCAAGTCGTTTTAGCCCACCCTTATAGGAGACTGGTTATGTGTGATGATGAGTTAAATTTTTTTACCCAACCCATTGAATTGGATGGATTAAACGGGCTCACTCGACAAGTCAACCCTGTTTTATCGACCCAAACATTACACAGGTTGCAAATTTAGTAGTAAATTCATTTCATGAAATTTTTATGATTTTAATTTTTACAATAATTATGTCCATCGTGTTTATACATATTAACAGAATATATGACCAATTTCAAATTAATCATTGCACTTGGTTAAAGTATTTTTTAATTAGTTTAAACAATCACATTGGTGATTAAATTATAAGTAAATCAAATAATTTTGTTTATACAATATTGACACTAAAGTTTTGTAGCGTTGGGATCTATAAGCCCACTACGTTCCCCTTGGGGATATAGTCACTGTATGGATGATACCCTTAGCACAGGTAGAGACCAAGCTAAGAGGCACTGTTCCAAGTATGAAACAAGCAATCAACAATGGAATTAGGTGTGTGTCTGTGTGACTCAATGTAGATGGGCAGAATAACGATACATAAGATACCTTCTTGGTGTGTCCACGGGGCTTATTTATAGGGGAAGGTGATGTGAACCTTTATGGGTTGGTGAGGAGGGAGTCAACCTTCCTCGGGATCTGCTAAGGTGGCAGACGCTGCTGGGCGTGTCAGGCGCTACTATGATAGCAGTGATGCGCCCCTGTGCTTGGCGATGTCAGCGTATGACAAAGGGCAGTTTCCTCTTATGATATCTGGGGCGGTCACCTTTGGGGGTTGGGGTCCCAAGACGGGACATTTCGGTGTTTCCCCTAGGGAGTGTAGTTGCGTTAGGGGTTGGGGGGCTGACAGCAGGTAGGGCTGACGTGGATAGGGGAATGAGGTTGGGCTTGGACCTTTGGGCCCCTGTATTGTTGGCCCATCCGGAACAGGAGCCCTCCAGCTTGGTAGCAACCGTAGGCTGATGCCAAGTTAAATGGGCTTGGGCGACACCATCGGGGCAATTTGAGTGGTTAGAATGGGCGTGGTGAGGGATCTCTAGATGGCTCGGTAAGTATTTTGAGTCTTGGCGGTTCGAGGTGAGGTTTCGTATCATTAATATCTTTGGCGGGCCGCGTGATTTGCGGGGGGGCTTTTTGGACCTTTCATCTTTCCTGACAGGAAATGTGGCTTTTCAGTTTTTGAGGAGCAGTAATGATGGATGCTTCCATCATTGCAATTAATTGCAAGCACTCAACCGTCACGAGGCACGTCGCATTAATGCGACGTGAGGGGTGTCTTGTCTCCCTGTAATTATCATTAGGCCCCTCATCAGTACCGCCTATTATGTGACGGTTGTGTTATCCTACGGTCGAAATGGTGGGGTATTACACGTGTAGCCATCCTGGGCCTTCTCTCCCTATTTAAAGGAGGTTCTTCCCTCCCTAAGGACCTTCTTCACAAATCTCAGGCTCTTTGTGTTCCTGCCTTCCTTATTTGCGCTTTCTTTCTTTGTGAAAGTGCTCGTGCCGGTCTTCCTTTCTTCATTCTTTGCATTATCTCAGGTACAGTGTTTCTAGCTTGTAGCTTTGATATTTCTTTAAATTTCTTTGGCTTTGCTTCTCTTCTTCTTTTTCCTGTGATGGTCAAGTTAACAGACTTGACTGGTTTGGTCTTGCCTGAGTTTGAGGTGGATGTTAAGGAGGAAGAGTTTGATGAAGCTTTCGACACACTTGATGGTTGTACAGTAGGGAAGGCTATGCAGGAATACCTTGCTAGTCGTGGTAGGGAAAGCAGTAGCGTTCCCCCATACCGATCTTTAATTCTCGGGGTTGAGTCGTTACCCCATGGTAGGATACATGAGCTTCTGGGTTTCAGTGAAGAGGAGATTCAACATCTCTTGCCGGAGAGGGCTTTGGGACCTGTGGTTTCGTATTCTGGTGAGGCGTCTGGTTCCCGTCTCAATGGTGGGCGCCAGGTGGCGACTGGTGAGAACGCTTCTAGATCTGGTAGGCGCCAGCTTGCTGGGTCTAGGAGGCGACGATCTGGTGGGTCTAGTGAAGGGGTTGGGTCTCACCCTTCACGGAGGAGTCACTCTAAGTCTTCTGGTCGTTCTTATGATCAGAGGACTGGTTCGCGCCGCCGTGTCTCGCGCGTTCAGATTTTGGAGCAGGACGAATTGTTCGGCCTTTATCCTCTATTAATCGCCTACCGCAGAACCGTCCATTAGAGTATTATTATAATCCTCACCCTTTAGGGACAACCCGCCCGACAGTTGCATCTCCGGTCGCCTTGTGCACATCTCGTGGCCATATTCCCAACATTTCCCAGTCCTTCCATCGCCGTAAATATGACGAATCCACTGATAATCGTTTAGGTAGATACCACCCAGAGGATGGTAGGCTTATAAGGTATGGCATGTGGGATGCCATTTATGAAGACCTAGGGCTTTATAAGATACTGCCTGCATGGTGGCCTTCCTCTTTAAGTTATTCAGATTTTTACACATCAAGCTCTTCGGAAACCTCTGACTCTTCTGGTAAGTTTCTTATGTTTGAGTTGTTTTTTGATTGAGTTATTGGTAAGGGGATGCCGGTGGTCCAGGGAGTAGGAGTTGGGTGATATGGAGGATTGGAGTTTGACTCTTTGTTGATCTTTTTGGCGTCGGTTGAAATTTTTGGCTATTAACTATGTGTTTGTCGGTCCCAGGTTTGATTTTTTGGTATTCTCTTGACTAATGGCGGTTGTGCAAGATCACGACCGCTTCTTGGCGAGGGATTGGGTAGACCCGATGGTGGCATCTTCTTCATCATGTTATACCAGTGGGGCCATTTTGGACCAGGCTTATCAATCATAAGGCAATTTTGATTTCACTGAAAGCGCCAAAGAAGAGTCGAAATGGCAAAGCATTGTGGTTGGGGGCAGTTGTCGAGCTTGTGACAAGCCTAGCTATAGGGCGATCCCTCGATGGCGGTTCATGGTGTGCAAGACTCACTTTACGGATCAGAAAGTTAGGTTTCCTTTATCTGAGTTCGAGATGGGGGTGTTAGCCCATCTACGGGTTGCGCCTTCTCAACTGCACCCTAGTGCTTGGGCGTTTGTTCAGGTCTTTGAAAAGATATGTCGATATTTTGGATGGGTGTCCTCTGTGCGGTTGTTCTTTTATTGCTTCCAGGTGTGCCCTCGTTGAAAAAGCTTGGCTGGGTTTCGCTGAAGGCGGGGACCGGATTGGGATTGATATTTGCTCAGTACGCCAATTCATATAAGAACTGGAGGGGGACTTTTTTCTGGATTCAACCAGTACTTGGCGAGGGGGAATTTCCTTTTTTGTTGACCGGGAGAGTAGAAGAAGTCGGTTCGAGCTATATTGGACCAAGGCCTATTATGAGATTCCCGCCAGTCAATATTCATTTGGGCGCGAAGCCTTGTCTCTTGACGAAGTATTGGTAGTGGACTGGTTTGTGGAGGTTAAGAGAGGCTTTGATCGATGGCCCACGAAGAAAGTGTTGTGTTATGGAGGTGTGATGGTGATTCGTACCAGTTATGGCTATGTTGTGAGTATTATCTGTCTTTACTAACACTTGTGTTTTTTCTATGTTGCAGTTGAGAGCTTGTCGATGGAAACCTTGAGATTGGCTCGTCAGGCGGCTGCCAAGGTTAGGGCTGCTAAGGGTGTGGCTCCTCAGGTAGCGCCAAGTCCTACCTCGAAGAGAAAAGATGTTGACAAAGGAAAGAAGAAAGAAGTTCACCACCGCCGGAAGAAGATCCGATCTACAGCTGACATTCCTGCTTGCGAGTTCAAAAGAAGGGCGACTGGCCCTATAATTAAAGATCCTGCGAATGTGGTAGGAGGTTCGTCGGCGAGTGAGTCGACATTCATATCAGTGTCGCCTGGGCATGGAAGCTCAGGGCTAAAAATGAGAGGAGACGGGAACTTTGTCCAGCCTGGGGGTTCGAAGATGCCATGCCTTGAGTTACATGAGTTGAGGCAGTTAACAGATAGCGACTGCCACGTCTCGGGTGGCTTTCTTGAGGACTCTGACGACGGTGAAACGATGGTGACTAGTGCTCCTGGTGGTGAGGGGCTTTTGGCAACAGCGGGTGCGCAGAAGGTTCCTTCTCCTGTTGAGATTCCAGTTGGCAGGGCCTTCAAGTTATCCGAAAGGGACCTTGACTCCACCTTTTTTAACCTCGGACGACCTAAGATGGTGGTGCCATAACAGATCAATCGCCAGGAAATCCCGAATTGCACGCAAGTGGTTATTGGCCGAATCTTGGGTATCCAAGAGGTCGCCCTTGCCGTTGACAGCCTCTTCTCTGCTCAAGATGATCGCCTTGATGATATGGGGCGCAAGGTAGATGGTCTGACTGCTGACGTTGGACGCCTGTGAATGGAGGTTAGTGACGAGAAGGCTGCTAAGAAGTCTCTGGCTGCGCAACTGAAGAAGGCGAGTGAAGAGGTTAAGCGCCTAACTTCCAAGAAAGATGACTGTAACCACTCAATTTTGTCCTCATATATAAAAATATATATATAAATATAAAAAATAAAAATGTGAAATTTCTATTATCATTATTTTTGTTTTATAAAAGAAAAAAGGAAAATAGAGAATAAAAAAATATTAATAAAAAAATAGTAAGTAAAAGAGAGATATTGATAAAAAAAAAGAGAGTTCAGATTTTTATTATTTATTTAAAAAAATAATAATCATAATGATAGTAATATAGGGATTTCTTAATGACAAAGAAACGTGCAGGGGAGGTCGGTTCTGAAACCTCAAACCCGTCTCTCATCGTTACATTTCAATCAATCCACTTGCTATCCATATCCGAAAGAAATATAATAAGTAACAATGCTGCAAGAGGACCCAGTTGAATTTAATGACCATGCTCAGAACCTCTAGAGTGGAAACTGAGAGCATGGGCGATAAACCAAATTGCAGGACTTGTTCATTCAGGGCCGATTTTTGTTCTGACTGATAGAGTATGGGTGATGTTAGCAGAGCAGATCATGGGCCATAGAGGATAAGGGATGCATCAAACTAAGGCGGTGATAGAGGCAAATAAGGGTAAAAAAAAGGATATAAAAGGGGAATTGAGGGGGAGGAGTTGAGGTGGCTTTTAAAAAGGGAGAGGAGAGGCAGAACTCAAAAGGGGAGAGTTTGAAAAGTTTAGAAAAATAAAGGAATAAAATGAAAGGGGTTTCAGGCAGGCTATTTCTTTGATGCAAAATGGGAGTTAAGGAGAGCTTTTTTTGGGCTGGCTATTCCTAGTTGCACGACCCCTCTCTACAAGCTCGGTTGCCATTACTCTAATCCATATGTTGAAGGCTTTTCAAGTTCAGTTGCGTTCTTCGTAGCACTGTGTACAAGGCCAAAGAAGTCAGGTGAAGTTCTGCACTCCAAAACATAGAACCCAAGTAAATGGAATCTAGACTTCACCTTTATTCTATTATTTTTTAACTATTCTGTATATGATTCATCTATATTGCAAGACACATGTGCATGCGCTATCTTGATTCTTTGAATTCATATATATATATATATATATATATATATATATATATTTGTGGTTTATATATTTTTTGTTCGTGTCCTTCCCCATCGTTTGTATCATATACCTGTTCGTGGTATCATTTTTTACTTTGGGTGAGTTATCAGCTTAATAGATTTACAAATTTTGTCTTTCACCCATCGTTGACTTCATTCCAAAATGAACTAAAAACACCATTCCATTTTGTAGAGTTTGAATCTGAATTCCCAGCCCACTATAAATTTTTATTCTAAATGTTCATATGCTTTTGTGTGATAATATTAAGAAGAATAATTTCATTCAATAGTGGTGGGCTCCTCTGTAAAAGTTGGTATACGAATGATGTGATGTTAGTTCACCAATTTGGCAATTTTATTCCATTATACATTATTAGACAATTTGGTCCTCATTACATTAATCTTAAAGTCCAAATATTATTAAGTAAATGTTGTTACAATACTTGATATGACAATTGTGGACTGAATATTTTCCTACTTGCCAGAATATCATAGCCCCAGATACTATGTTATTATTTATCGTTGTTGAATTACGAGGATAGGTAATATTATTTTTGGCTAATGACTTGATGATAATTTCTAAAAAAAAAGATAATAAAGAATTCAAAATAAAATCTCATAAATAATACGAGAGGATTAGCTGAGTTGAGACAGCTTGTTAATCCCATTATTTTCTAAAATCATTTCGACTGTGACAGTCCGATGATTTTAAAATATTTTAGAAATAGTAAGTAAACAAATAAATAATCATAATTGTTTATTTAAAATTATTGATTTAACTTAAAACATAAAGAATAAAAAATAGTTGGTATCAATTGAAATAGGAGTCAGCTGAGCCGTGACAGCTTGTTAACCTCACACATTTTGCTTTTGACTCATTTTTGCCGAGACGGCTTGGTGATTCAAAATTAAATCAAATTTATCATAAAATTTACGATAGCAAAAATTAATAATATGAATATTATTATTCTTTTAAATAAAAGGGATTAGCTGAGTTGAGACAGCTTGTTAATCCTGCAATTATCGTTTTGGATTATTTTAACTGCGACAGTTTGATATTCCGAAACCATCAAATTCAAAACTTTCAAATTATTTTCTTTAAAATACTTTCAAAATTAAAATCAATCAACACACAAATATTTTCTACAGAACGACGTAGCTTTGAGTTCCCTATTGTACCGAGGGATACGTCGGAGCGGGACTCTTCCCGTCAAGCACAAAAATACATTTTCAAAGTTTGTTTTCCTTTCCATCAGTCAATTTTATTTCTTAGGGTGAAATAAATATTTAAAATCTTATCAATAATTTGCACAATTAATATAAGGTAACCGTTTTTTAACGGACGGTGTAGGGTGCTAGTACCTTCCCTACTCGTAATCGACTCCCGAATCCATTTCTTTTGTTTACAAAGACCAGTTGTCTTTAAAAAAGGTTTTTCCAATGTTTTCCTAAATAAACCTTGGTGGCGACTCCATTGTTTTAACCATTCAATATTTCTTTCGCCGTCACGTCGCGATACGGTTGCGACAGCTGGCGACTTCACTGGGGACTTTTCAGAGAGTCAAGCCTATTTTATTAATTGTGCAAATTATTCATAAATTTTATTTATTTTGTTTCACCCATCTTTTTTGTATTCTTTTATATCTTTTGAATAAGTGTCATTATTGAACATTATGTGTTGATGGTATATATAGTTGCATAAAGTATGTATCTTGTTTGACTTTAACCTCAGGGTAGACGATTTTTGCTCTGTATATATCCTGCTTTGGTTTTTTTTTTGCAGCTTTGAAATTTTAAATTAATTTAGGATGTACAGGTTTGTATGCTCCTTTCACACACCGTACTCACACAACTCACACACAATTATGAGTGGGGCCCTGTACCCGGGTCTGAGTGAAACATAAGATAGGTAAGAGGTTGTGTAGTGGTATCCATTTTGGATGTACATCCTGTTTGGTTATCATGAAAACCTCAGCTAGAGTGTGACTCTTTCGGAATATGGTCATTTTGGATGTACATCCTATTTGATTATTTTTTTCAAAATGAGATCTGAACTCTAGAGACCAATATAGAATCGTAGAGCCACCCATTGAGAGCTTTCACGAATTAGAAAAGCATATGCCCAACCCTTAGGCTTTCCTAATGTAGGACAATGGGAGTATGCTCTCTCTATCTTTATTACTATTTTTTTTTCTTTCATGTTGCAACATCTGAACATAACCATGAGCATTTAATGTCATGCACTCAGGAGGCATGTCACCTCCGGAACTTTAAACGCCATGCCAAAGTATTATTATAGTTGTAATACTAGGCGTCATAATCTCGCCTCAGGGGTTCACAACCTGGCGAAGTTCATTCATGCATTTTCATCAACAAAAGAACCATTTTATTTTCTAAATACCATTTGCATAGCATTAAATCTTGAAAATTTTGTCTTCAGCATCCACAACAAGCATATTTTACTTTAGCATTTGCATACTCATTATCTTGTCTTACTCAGTGAGAGAAAAATCAACAAAAAGCAAAACTGTTTCCACGGCACCCTTATAGGACTCGTGCTCAAGCCAAGATCATGGATGAACTGGAACGAGGCGAGCTGAGAGAAGATGTGAACCAGCTGAAAGTACAGATGGCTCAAATGTTGGAGATTCTGCAATCACTGGAAAAGAGGAACACAGATGGGAACCCTTCAGTTGTAAATGACGAACAAGTAACTACACCATCCCACCCACCTGGCTTTTCCCCAATTCCTATGCAGCTCCAAAGTTCCAACCCTCAAGGAGTACTAATGCCACTTACGGTATACCCAAATATTCCCATACAACCACCAATCACCAACCCACAAGAAGTCCATGTACCCCCATTCCCTCCATACGGCCTACCTCCAGGATTTGTACCACCACAAGCCACTAATCCTCCAGATGGTAACACATCAACTCCTACCCTAAACCATACTCAATCGCAAGGTCCTCACCCAAATTCAATTGAAAGTCCACAAACAGAAACATCTTTCCCTATTAGTAGTGCACCGATGGTTCCACCTATCTTAAACTCACAAAGTGTATCCCAACCACACTCCAATCCTGTATATGTGGCACCAAATAACTCTCATGGAGTTTCTCATGACACATTGAATAACTCTTCAATTGGAATTCTTCAATCTATGGGGAAATTGGAAGTTTTGGAAGAAAGGTTGAGAGCTATAGAAGGGGGAAGTAATTATGGCCTTGGAAACGCATCTGAACTTTGTCTGGTTCCTAATGTTGTTATTCCCCCAAAATTTAAAGTACCTGATTTTGACAAGTATAAAGGGACCACTTGCCCAAAGAGTCATCTGACTATGTATTGTCGAAAGATGGCCTCATATGCCCAAGATGAGAATTTGTTGATCCATTTTTTCCAGGATAGCCTGACGGGGGCAGCTTCGAATTGGTACACGCACCTTGAGCGAGCACATATACGTTGTTGGAAAGATTTGGCTGATGCTTTCCTCAAGCAATACAAGTATAACATTGATATGGCTCCTGATAGACTGCAGCTACAGAATATGACAAAGAAAGATGTTGAGTCTTTTAAAGAATATGCTCAACGATGGAGAGAACTATCTGCGCAGGTTGACCCCCCATTGTCAGAAAAGGAAATGGTTGCTACGTTCATCGATACCCTCCAATCATCGTTCTATGACCGGATGATCGGAAGCGTGTCATCAAATTTTTCTGACATTGTCATAATAGGAGAAAGGGTAGAAAACGGAATAAGGAGTGGCAAGATCACTCCTAATTCCATGGAGGCTGTTAATATGAAGAAACCTTCAACTGGGATAGGAAGAAAAAAAGAAGGAGAAACTCATGCGTTGACTTTCAATCAGCAAAGGTTTACGCAAGGCAAGCCTAACCCAACATATAGTAACCCTCAGCCAAGTTTCCAAACGCCTTTCACTAATTACCCTGATGTGGCCAATACTTCACATACCCCATATCCCCAACCTTACCACTCAACAACACCCTACCACTCGCCACCTCTTTCCCAGCCACAAACATTTCCAACTGTACCATCACGACCACCTCAATCATGGGCTCAAAATTCAAATCCAAATCAAAGAAGAACCCCAAATAACCAAGAGAGGAAACCATTTAA